>NC_090249.1:27360594-27378094 GCF_037325665.1 Littorina saxatilis
TGTGTCTTGAAACAGCTGAAACGCTCTTTTGGATTGCCGTTTCAATGTTAACCAAAAAGTTAAAGAAAAAAACAAGGTTCAGTTGCGAACTGACAGCGGATTGAGCATTTATTCCTGTTGATGAAGGTACGATTGAAGCTTTATTCTCTCCGTCAACCAAGAAGACTAGATTTGTAGCAGACGAAAAACAAAGTGTGCGTTTTTCCTGTCTTGTGAACGCGATTATGTCGTTATAAGTTATCTGTACGTTGTGAAAACATTTCAAAACAAAATTTAGCTTTGATGCGTCACGGGATATAAGCTTATAAATACGTTTTCATCCATGGAATTGTTTTTTTTCGTCTTGGCAGGGTGAATGAATTCATGATGTCTTTTCCGGAACTGGACAAAACTGGCCTTGCCAAGACTGAAACAAAATATAGTTCTACAACTTCTAGGCTTGGGTTGATTGCCCATGGTGAATTTCCAATGATTTGTTTCCACATCCCATGACAAATTCTCTTTACTTTGGTCATGCCATATATACGTTACAGTTCCGTCCATCCATGGTATCGCGTGATATTTTGTCTCGACAGGGTGAAAGAATACAATGACGTCACTCTCGGCAGAGCCTCGAGTGACGTCATCATATTCATTGACCCAGTCTCGACAAAATATCAGGCGATACCATGGATGGACGCGTACGGAGCTGTAACTTATACGTAGTAAGGGTAAGCATGCAGGAGTAAATAATGATCGACCGGCGGTTGGATACAAGCTCCTGTGACATAAACATACAAACACACACACTCCACGCGCACGATAAAAGCCGAAGAGAGGGGATGACGTAACGATGCATGACGTCAAAATATCTTGACGTCATCTAATTGCGCAAGCATTATGCCGTAGTCTCGGAAATTCCACCCCAACATATCGGCCCTGGGTGGCGTGGATCAAAAATCGAAGAATTGGTTGTCACCCACCGTATTTCAGTAAGTGTGTTCCCAAATTTTGGTGAACTTCCATCCCCAACTGTAGCCTGAGTTTGTGCACAAAGAATCCTCCTTTATCATGTATTATCGGAGTTGTTCTTTGCTACTGGTGACAAGTGGGGGTCAGCTCACACGGACGCATTTTTCAATACAGTCTAGGGGAGAAACTGGTCACAAAGCGCCCAGTACATGCCAGAGAGATAGGAGAATCGCCACAATCAAAGAAAATACCACAATCATTCAATAGATATGGAAATGTTAAGATTTACTGTGAAAATGCTAGCAAAAATGGCGACCAAAACCGGGAACGTACACTAGGAGTGTCTTTGCCGACCTACCTCCCGTTCTGTGTTGTTGATAATAGTCGTGTTTTTGTTTAAATAGTATCTAATAAAATTGATGCAGTTCTTGAAATGTTGCAAATTATTGTTGTCTTTGTGAAATGCAAGTGTTCTGAGGCGTAATCTGCATACGGCTGATGTCACACATAGGGTACCCCACTTCGATCAGCGTATCACTCCAAATGAGCTTCATAGTAGAAAAGCAGATACACTACCAAAACACTGCATAACAGATCTACAAGACTGAGCCAGAATCATTGAAATTTACTTCCTGACAAAATATTGCAAACAAATTTGTTCACGCCGTCGCACCATCCTGAACTCAGGTCAAAATGAGTTCGGCTCATTCTCTCCCTGACCGGACGCTATACAGTCCTACGCGAATCTATCAAAACAAAAATACAGAGTTATCTCCCATATGGTTTCGATCTAAATTTGAGATCAGCCACGGTGTTCGCGAGACGAAAATGATTGCAGATTGGCCGACTTCGACAGTGATCTCCGTTCTGTTCTTCACAGTTATGATAAAGACATCGTTCTAAGGTCAAAACAAGTCGAAATTTTGGGACTCCTGCCGGAAGGAGACCGTAATATACGGTTTCATCACTGTCAACTGGTTACAGAAAAAATCTGCTCCAGTGAGCGCCGAAACCAAACGGTTGATTATCACGTGACACTTTTGCCATATTTAGAGTTGTTTGCACAGTAAATACAGCCGCGAAAAATAGCTCGCTTGAAACTGTCTTACATATCAATTCCTTTGTAATTTAAAAATGACAAAACACCATGAAAAATCATTATCGACGATCGCGAATCTGCTTATATCAATAATACATTACAAAAAGCTCTAAATATGTACCAAAAAAAAAATCGGTTTCCTTGCCAGACAAGGAACACACCGTAGAAGGAAGCTAAGGCAAGTTCAGTATACGTGCGGTCACGTGGTACGATACGGGCCCTCGAGTCGAAGTGTTGGCGGGTTGGAAGGTAGGATTTTCACTTAGTATTCAATATATACCAGTCATTCATAACTACTATCAATTAAGTAGATGTGTACTGCCGGGCAGTACATACCCCAAGCGAAGTCGTCCATCTGTGTGTACATGATTCTCTCTCTCTCTCTCTCTCTCTCTCTCTCTCTCTCTCTCTGTGTCTTAAAATGTGTCATCGATGACGTGTTTTCATACTTGCTAATGCGGCAGGCTAATCATGACGTCAAATTGAAACTTCTTGAAGTCTCTCAGAAAGGGACATGAAAACCATGTGGGGGTTACTGGTTTGGGCTGAAAAAAACCCCAACTCCACCTAAAATTCAAGCGCCTATGGGGCTGAATTATGCAGCATAAATTGTGAAACATCAGGATATCTCACACTTTCAATTCTGCCATCATGTCAAATCTGACAACAAACCTACCCACAAAATGTCATAAATATCGGTGTAGAATTGAGACTTAACGGTTTTTAACTGCCAAAAATAAGTTTTTTTGACTGGAATAGTTTGTCTTGAAATTCAGTTTGGGACAACGGAGCCACCCACTAAATTTCAAAAAGATAGGTGAAAATTTAAATGTAACGGTTTTCAACTGCCAAAATTATGTTTTTCTTCTGGAAAAGTATGGAGTGAAAATCAGTTGGGGACAACGAACCTACCCACAAAATTTCATAAATATCGATGAAGAATTGAGATTTAACGGTTTTTAACTGCCAAAAATAAGGTTTTTTGTCTGGAAAAGTATGTCTTAAAATTCAGTTTGGGACAACGGACCCACCCACTAAATTTCATAAAGATAGGTGAAGAATTGAAATTTACCGTTTTTTAACTGCCAAAATTATGTCTTTCTTCTGGAAAAGTATAGAGTGAAAATCAGTTGGGGACAACGAACCTACCCACAAAATTTCATAAATATCGGTGAAGAATTGAAATTTAACGGTTTTTAACTGCCAAAATTATGTTTTTCTTCTGGAAAAGTATGGAGTGAAAATAAGTTGGGGACAACAAACCTACCTTTAAAATTTCATAAGAATCAGTGAAGAAATAGGATTTAACGATTTTTTAACGGCCTTTAAATCATTGGTGATGTCATCATAACCCAGTCGTTGTAGTTGTCGTCGTAGTTGTTGGTGTTGTTGTTGTCATGTTCGTTGTCGTGATTGTTGTTGTTCTCGTGTTGTTGTTGTTTTTGTTGTTGTTGTTGTTGTTGTTGTTGTTGTTGTTGTCGTCGTCGTCGTCGATGTCATTTGTTGTTGTTGTTGTTATCGTCGTCGTCGTCGTCATCGTCGTCGTTGTCAGAGGTTATTTCTAAAGATTTCATTGATAGTCTTTGTTCTCGTCACCAAGACTTGCTAAGAACAAGCTTGGAACAGCAAGAGTTCCAAGAACAAGATTAGAACAACTCATTACATCATTACCAGTACGTCATTTGTATTTAGAACACACTTTAGAAAAAAACTCTTCAGCTACAAACCAGTCACCCTCACATGGCGGAGGTGTTTGTCTAAACCACTTACTGAAATGTTTTGAGGTTTAATGACCATACACATGTTGAACCGGTGAGTGTCTTCCGCTGCTTAATTCGCAAATAACTATTTTATTAAAGTCCGCTTGAAACGCTCAAAGATGAAATTCCATGTTAAAAAGTGACAAAAGTTTCACATTTTCCCGTTGTAACAGCTTCCGATGATATTATATGAAAATTCTGATCCTCTGAGAGGATTCCCCGAAACAAAATCAGTTTGTACGCCTAATTTTAATAGAATTGTCCAAACAGTGTCGCTAATATTGTGCTAAAAGATGAATTCTAGAACAATGTCCAGACAGACACCACTTGGCCAAAAAATTGTCAGTGCTGGGAGATGAAAAAAAAAACTACCTCGCTACGCGCGGGCTTCGCCCGCGCTCCGCTTGGATAATAATAATAATAATAAAGTAGATGTGTACTGCCGGGCAGTACATACCCCAAGCGAAGTCGTCCATCTGTGTGTACATGATTCTCTCTCTCTCTCTCTCTCTCTCTCTCTCTCTCTCTCTCTCTCTCTCTCTCTGTCTTAAAATGTGTCATCGATGACGTGTTTTCATACTTGCTAATGCGGCAGGCTAATCATGACGTCAAATTGAAACTTCTTGAAGTCTCTCAGAAAGGGACATGAAAACCATGTGGGGGTTACTGGTTTGGGCTGAAAAAAAACCCAACTCCACCTAAAATTCAAGCGCCTATGGGGCTGAATTATGCAGCATAAATTGTGAAACATCAGGATATCTCACACTTTCAATTCTGCCATCATGTCAAATCTGACAACAAACCTACCCACAAAATGTCATAAATATCGGTGTAGAATTGAGACTTAACGGTTTTTAACTGCCAAAAATAAGTTTTTTTGACTGGAATAGTTTGTCTTGAAATTCAGTTTGGGACAACGGACCCACCCACTAAATTTCATAAAGATAGGTGAAAATTTAAATGTAACGGTTTTTAACTGCCAAAATTATGTTTTTCTTCTGGAAAAGTATGGAGTGAAAATCAGTTGGGGACAACGAACCTACCCACAAAATTTCATAAATATCGATGAAGAATTGAGATTTAACGGTTTTTAACTGCCAAAAATAAGGTTTTTTGTCTGGAAAAGTATGTCTTAAAATTCAGTTTGGGACAACGGACCCACCCACTAAATTTCATAAAGATAGGTGAAGAATTGAAATTTAACGTTTTTTAACTGCCAAAATTATGTCTTTCTTCTGGAAAAGTATAGAGTGAAAATCAGTTGGGGACAACGAACCTACCCACAAAATTTCATAAATATCGGTGAAGAATTGAAATTTAACGGTTTTTAACTGCCAAAATTATGTTTTTCTTCTGGAAAAGTATGGAGTGAAAATAAGTTGGGGACAACAAACCTACCTTTAAAATTTCATAAGAATCAGTGAAGAAATAGGATTTAACGATTTTTTAACGGCCTTTAAATCATTGGTGATGTCATCATAACCCAGTCGTTGTAGTTGTCGTCGTAGTTGTTGGTGTTGTTGTTGTCATGTTCGTTGTCGTGATTGTTGTTGTTCTCGTGTTGTTGTTTTTGTTGTTGTTGTTGTTGTTGTCGTCGTCGTCGTCGATGTCATTTGTTGTTGTTGTTGTTATCGTCGTCGTCATCGTCGTCGTTGTCAGAGGTTATTTCTAAAGATTTCATTGATAGTCTTTGTTCTCGTCACCAAGACTTGCTAAGAACAAGCTTGGAACAGCAAGAGTTCCAAGAACAAGATTAGAACAACTCATTACATCATTACCAGTACGTCATTTGTATTTAGAACACACTTTAGAAAAAAACTCTTCAGCTACAAACCAGTCACCCTCACATGTCGGAGGTGTTTGTCTAAACCACTTACTGAAATGTTTTGAGGTTTAATGACCATACACATGTTGAACCGGTGAGTGTCTTCCGCTGCTTAATTCGCAAATAACTATTTTATTAAAGTCCGCTTGAAACGCTCAAAGATGAAATTCCATGTTAAAAAGTGACAAAAGTTTCACATTTTCCCGTTGTAACAGCTTCCGATGATATTATATGAAAATTCTGATCCTCTGAGAGGATTCCCCGAAACAAAATCAGTTTGTACGCCTAATTTTAATAGAATTGTCCAAACAGTGTCGCTAATATTGTGCTAAAAGATGAATTCTAGAACAATGTTCACAGACAGACACCACTTGGCAAAAAATTTTTCAGTGCTGGGAGATGAAAAAAAAAACTACCTCGCTACGCGCGGGCTTCGCCCGCGCTCCGCTTGGATTAGATTATGTTTCTTACGATGCTAGCTTATCCCTCCTTCATTCCTACTATGCTCAGTTCTTTGGTTTAGCAAGAAACGTCTATGAAAAATTCGAATCGCATGCTAAGGTCAAAGTGCACCCATGCTAAAGTCAAAGTGCAATTCTTTCAGGCAGCTAATTGTGCATTCCCTCGATCTATTGTACACTCTGAAACATTTCGGGAGGTTACCAGCTACCCATCTTTGTATTGTGAACAATAACAAGAATGTGGAAGTCCTTGTTCGCATGAAAACAAAATCGTGTGTGGGGTCCCAGTTTTTGCTAAGTGCACATGTCTGTAAATTGCAGAAATGCTAAGGTCAAAGTGCTTTTTCAGATCATAGAGACTGCACTCCATTTATAGTCTTTAAGGCTATTTCATTAAAAATATTGTTGTAGAGGCTTCTTTGTAGCCGAACATTTTTGGGGAGTCCCATACTATGGCAGTCAAGACAATTATGTTACAAAATATTCACGGTTGTGCTTTTTACAGATGGACAGTCATTCATTTAAGACTCTCGACAGCATTCATGATATTAGTCATGAAGTGGTGGTGGAAGCCGGTGGGGATCAGGAGGAAGTAGAGAAAGTCGACCCAGTGAAACCCATGGCGTCAACCTCTATGTCCCAGGAGGTCGGCGAGGAGGAGCAGCAAGAGGAGGTACTACCAGGACAACCATTGGCCACTTCCACCCCCACAAAAAAATCACATATGTGCAACACCTGCGGCAAGATGTATATCAGAAAGTGGGCCCTGGTAGAACATGAGCGTCATTATCACAAGATTGGCAGTGGCTTGAGGTACACATGCCCGTATTGTGACAAGGAGTTCATGGCCAAATACTCCTTTGAATCGCATATCAATGGGCACGAGGGAAAGAAGCCTTTTTCTTGCTCTACCTGCAACTAGATTTTTTTTAAATAAAAGCTGTTCCACATTCATAAAATAATGTTCAAGAGAACTTTATACTGACCAACTGATTGACACAAACTTGATCTATAATAATATGTGACCTGTATCAATCCAGTCAACTCTAAGAATATTTCACATATTCAAACCAACCTCCTTCCCACTACCAGCACTAGCCTGACATACTCAACATCCACCAAATTATTTTCGGAAAAAAATTATTTTTTGTTTTTGAACAAGAATGATGATAATTACTTATTTTATCCTACATACGTGAGAGAGACACCCGTGAGATAATAATCGTTCAAATCACACGTGTGTATACCATGTAAATGAGGTCATGTCAAGCAAGTCTGGCAGGGACCTGTTTTTCCACTCCTTATGATGCCAAAGTCACCGAGACAATCGTCATTATAGAAACAACAAGAGGCGAAGCCTTCAAGGCTCACGTAAGAAATAGACAAACAGTAACACAAACTCAATCACTCCGTCACACATACACACCCACACACACAGTAAGCTTTGGTGACACTGTGCAAGAAAGAGAGACACTAGATCTAGATCTGTCTGTGTCTGCATGTAGCCTACTTACAGGGACACGACTGCCAAATAGTCTCGGCCCGCTCAAAATAACAATGACCGAGACCACACACACCACGCGAGAGAGAAAGACGACAGGGAGGCATGCCGTCATGATGCATTAATTGACGTCAAACACTTTTGACCGTGAGTCACTGACGTAATCTTATGCGAGCTTTATCCATAGTCTTGGATAACCACTCACACATAGACTCGGAAATGTTAAAGTTTCTACCACAGACATACACACACACGCACGCACACACACACACACACGCACAAACGCACAGACAGACAAAGTTACGATCGCATAGGCTACACTTCGTGAGCCAAAAATTGGCGCTCGCTAATTACCCTTGATGAATTTTTAGAACTAACACGTCACGCCACATTTTCAGAGTGACGTTTCTTTGCTTTGACGTAATAGATTGCACGAGGCTTTAGAAGAGATCGAGGTTCCAAAACAAGCGTCTTCAATTTAGCTGCCTCAACTGCAGGACATTTTCAGTAAAATAAACGTAAGTACAGTATGTAGGATAAACAGAATACCACATGGCTTGCTGTATCGTACCAGATTTACACTCGTTGCTTTTTCAAATAGTGAACAGCTTGCTTTCGCTCGCAGTTCAATATTTTAAAAAACAACTCGTGTAAATCTGGTACGACACTGCAAGCCATGTAGTATTCTCTATTTCTTTCCCATATTGGGTGTTGGCTAGCCCAGATAAAATATGTACACTTGAGTGACCTCATTTCTGACACTATGACATAATAATATGATGTCATCACCAAGAGTAGCCAAGACTGACCAAATCAAACAATGACATCATAGCTTAATGAGGTCAAGACTTATACCCTTGACATTTTCAGTGGTCAAAATCTTTTCCAGTAAACATTTTCCTGCTGGGATTCTAAAATTTTATGAAAACAAGCCAAATTTTGGTCATGCCTGCTGATTACCAACACCTACAATTTAGTGAAATTTAGAGGCTTTTGCTCCCAAAATAACTGACAAAACCTCAATGTAAAGCTTTTACAAACATGACCCCATTGTGACCCCAAAATGTGACTGGGGTCCACCAAACTACGGTCACGTCGATAGATTATCAATCCCTTCAAGTGTTCAAAGTTTCAAAGCTCTAGCTTCAAAAACGCATGAGATAACATCAATGTTAAGTTATAATGAATCGAACATGACCCCCCTGTGACCCCAAAACTTGACGAGGGTCAATCAAACTTACGTCAAGTCGGAAGATTATCAAACCCTAGAAGTGTGAGTATCAAAGCGGTAGCTTCAATAACATCTGATATAACCTCAACGTTAAGTTTTATAAAACGAACATGACCCCGCTGTGACCCCCAAATTGGACGAGGGTCAACCAAACTGGGGTTACTTCGTGAGATCATCAAACCCTAAAAGTTTCGGCCGGCCGCCCGGCCATACCACCGGACACATATGAATCCTAATACTCGCCAATTACTCAGGTGATTCAAAAACTATAAATGGAGGGCAGTCTCTATGATCTGAAAAAGCACTTTGACCTTAGCATTTCTGCAAATTACAGACATGTGCACTTTGATCTTAGCAAAAACTGGGACTCCACACACGATTTTGTTTTCATGCGATCAAGGACCTCCACATTCTTGTTTTTGTTCACAATACAAAGATGGGTAGGTGGTAATGTTTCAGAGTGTACAATAGATCGAGGGAATGCACAAAAAGCTGCCTGAAAGAATAGCACTTTGACCTTAGCATGGGTGCACTTTGACCTTAGCCATATAAAAAACCACGAGTGTTGTAATCTGTATATCCCATTCTACCATCAAACACAAAGTGTAGACTACTAGCGGCACTGTTGCGATCTGTGCAGGGTAAAACAGTGTTGCCAGCGAGACTTAGCCCTTTTGCAACATTAAACTAAGTGACCGTCGCTGAAAAAATAAAACGAATGAGTGCATCGATAAGTACGCGGTAACACTACTTTCAGACCATTTAAAAGCTTTAAGTAAAGGTTCATAAGTTGCAAGAAAGTAATGAAGTCGTATAGAAATTAATTTAGTTGAAGCGCACAATTCTTTTGTTTTGCGTTTCAGGTCGGCAGAACGGGCGAAACGGGTTTGGGACCCATTTGGCTTACTCGATTCAGAATCGATTCCACGTTGTTTTTCTCGAACGTGTGTAATTAGGCTTATTAGGGGTCAGATTCGATAACAGAGCGAGAAAAACAAGAAAATGTTAAAAAATCAGGCAATTTTGCCACGTTCGGCCCGCGTGTGTTATTATTAGGATTCACTAGCACCTTGGTACTTATCGTACACATTGCCCAACCATTTCGCTACCTTATCAATATCACACAAGCGCGCTGCCCACACGACTTACCACAACGTTTTTCCCGAAGCAAGTGACGAAAATAAGGCTGTATGAACGGACACATCCTGTGGATGAACGGAAACATCCGGTGGATGAACGGAATCAGTTGACACACCGTGACATTGTCCCATTTAATTACTTCCAGGGCTTTTCCCATCGTTGCGGGGATGTATAAATTAAGCTTCCTGCAAAGTTTTAGCTTTGAAGTCCTTACCAATTACGAGAAATAATTAATTCTTTATTGCTATGTTCTCCAGGACTTGGGCTATTTTTAGACCGTCAACACAGACAGTACAGCGTCGCCAATCCCAGCGTGAAGGAAATCGCTCACCTTCCACGTGCAAAACGTAGTGATATTGACACGCCAGATTAGCGCGGTAGCGTATTGTGCTAAGCAGGAAAGCGCGCTTTTCTGTATTCTTGTTAACTTCGCAATTTCCGGGAAACATCCACTTTCACTTTGAGACTGTTTTGTTTATATTCGACACTATCAAAACCACTTTGCAATACTGAAATAATTTTTTCTGTGTTCGAAAGCAACAGCTAATCGTTATTATATCCCCTTAGGTACAGTTTTATAACATTATTGGCACATGTAAACAATAGGAATTAATTAATGAACGCAACGAAAAGGGCAGCCTTTAAGAACAAGGCCATGTTTCGACAGCCCAGAGGATCCTCGATAGCTAACAGTGTATATAATGTTTTCCGCCTTTTTTTTTTTTTTTTTTAAAGAATCCTTTCAAATTTGCTTTTCCAAAAGTACCCTATGACACGACTCGAGTGGCAAAGAACATTCTCTGCAATTCCTGTCTCAGTCCGTGCAGCCGTTTCGGGTCCTATCGTCATCATACAAACATACACACAGACACACAAGAACCAGCTTTAAAAGTTAGATTATGTAAGAACCATGTGAACCAGTGATTGTTTCTTATGTACATCAGATACTACAGTATTTCTGCTTTATGAAAAGCTATATTTCAAAAACAAAACTAGAGATTTGAATTTTGACCACTTTCCCCCCTTTCTGTCACCAGTACTGAAGAACAACTCTTCGGCATGAACATAATTTTCTCAAGTTGATTACGTGGGATACCTTCAGCTTCGCTGGGACTAAACAAATGCTGCACAATTGTGATATTTTCAAGACAGTTCTGCAACAGAACAACTCATTACAATCTGGAAACCCTCACCGATTTTTGACCAAAAGTGTAAGTTTTATTGCTACTTTAAAGGCATATGTACTCGATGACTATACACGCTAATTGCTTTACCAACAGCTGGAGATATCCTAATTAAGTTCCCTGCAAAATATTGTGGTCTAGGACCCCTTCAATGTTGAGATATGTTAATTTTCATTTTGATCTGGATCGTCCTATTTATAGATTTGGCAACACATGTAACGTTGATGCAAGGGAGCTAACACCGCGGCTTTGTTGACATCCTCACTTTTTCAGAGGCTAGAACAAGCTGTAATGCATGTATTATGGTCCGCGCATGGTGACATATCGTCATTATATGGTCTTATGGTGCGTTTGACATCGATTATGGGCAAACTACACTTTGTAAACACGGGAGCGCGTACATATGCCTTTAATTTGACTAGAAACGATGATAGGCCTACCTCATATTTTGATCGCCCCACCACACCGGGGAAGATGGCTTTTGGATAATCATCACAAGCGAAGCCGGCTTTGACCATATCGGACCCATTGTCGATCACAAGAGCGGCGGGAACGTCGTCATCACACATGGTTGCCGGTTGGGAGAGAGCCGATGATAGTTCACAGCATCAAAACACAACGGAGAAACAATCAAATGTCTCGCTCGACCCTTTACTGTAGCTGGTGAAAAACTGAGCTTCGCTGAGTGTGATCGCAAACTTTATAATATGCACTGTTCAAAGAATTATTTAATTGATTCTTGATATATCTTAGCACTTGATCCCGGGGAGGTTTATGCGGGACTACCAAGAAGGGAATTTAGAGGCGTGTGTGTATGACGATTCACCTATGATTAGAATATGACTAGAATTCTAATAATGTAGGTTTAGTCTTGCCAAAAAAATAGACATAGATATAGAACACTTTATTATCTCAACGAGGAGAAACTCAGGTGTGGTGTGTATACAGGATTACAATAAACAACATAAAACGTAAGAACATACATAAAATATCGAGGCGCAAATAGTCCACTCATAATTGTCAAGATTAGGACGACAATATCAAAACAAATCTCTCTCTCTCTCTCTCTCTCTCTCTCTCTCTCTCTCTCTCTCTCTCTCTCTCTCTCTCTCTCTCTCTCTCTCTCTCTCTCTCTCTCCCTCTCTCTCTCTCTCTCTCTCTCCCCCCTCTCTCTCTCTCTCTCTCTCTCTCTCTCTCTCTTTCTCTTTCCCCTCCTCACTCTCTCTCTCTCCTGCTCCATTCATATCACGTACATTATGTCACAAGCAGATGGGCGGGCTCATAGGCGCATAGAATCAATATCTATATATATATACGACTTGTGTCTGTGTGTGTGTCTGTGTGTCTGTGTAACTGTGTATTTGTGTATTCGCCATGCACGGCCAAAGTTCTCGATGGATCTGCTTCAAATTTGGTGGGCTTATTCAGAGAGACCCCGGACACAACCTCATCGATGAGATATTTCAACACGTGCTCTCAGCGCGCAGCGCTGAACCGATTTTGGTTCCACCTCAGCTATTTTGGTTCCACCTCAGCTACCCGGGCCCCCATATCGACACACCATAGCCGCTACACCACATCACAACGCCAAAGTTCTCGGTGGATCTTTTTCAAATTTGGACACCGTATTCAGCTACACCCCGGACACAATATCATCGATGAGATATTTCAACACGTGCTCTCAGCGCGCAGCGCTGAACTGATTTTGGTTTTTGTGTTCATTTCACCATTATAAGTAACTCTTCCTTATCTTCTCCAGTGTTTGGCGTTTATCTCCCTTCCTTCGTGTGGCTTTCCCGTTTGTAAGTCACTACTATTTTTAGAATGTCACTGCGCTGTCCACTGCGCTGTCCACAACGCTTCCCTTGCACCCGTAAGTTGTTCTTACTGTCAAAGTGAAAAGGTCGAATCAATTTATAGCCACGCGAAAAATACACTCTCACCTATCTCTATATATTTATAGATACAGATATGCATATATATATACGGCTTCTCTGTGTGTGTGTGCGTTTGTGTGTGTGTGTGGGCAAAACCCTGTGTATTGTAGAGTTCTGTTTGTGATGTGGTCTCGCGGCTTTTGTCTGTCTGTATGTTCTGGCATGTGAGAAGCCACAGCAGATAATATAGGGCTAAGAAATAAGCTCTAAAATTCTCAATCCCGTTTGACAGGACTTCGCCTTCAAAGGTGATTGTGGTGAACCGCAACGCTGTCTGTCTCTGTCTCGCGCCGTTCACCCCAAATTCCCGTTTCTGAGTTACTATTTTTAGAATGTCACTGCGCTGTCCAGAACGCTTCCCTTGCACCCGTAAGTTGTTCTTACTGTCAAAGTGAAAAGGTCGAATCAATTTATAGCCACGCGAAAAATACACTCTCACCTATATTTATAGATATAGATATACATATATATATATACGGCTTCTCTGTGTGTGTGTTTGTGTGTGTGTGTGTGGGCAAAAACCTGTGGATTGTAGAGTTCTGTTTGTGATGGGGTCTAGCGGCTTTTGTCTGTCTGTATGTTCTGGCATTTGAGAAGCCACAACAGATAATATAGGGCTAAGAAATAAGCTCTAAAATTCTCAATCCCGTTTGACAGGACTTCGCCTGCAAAGGTGATTGTGATGAACCGCCACGCTGTCTGTCTCTGTCTCGCGATTCACCCCGGCGAAGCCGGGTATTCCTCTAGTATATATATAATTATGTTAAACGTTGCTTAAAAATGAATCCATCACATCATCCAGGTATATATTAGGTTATGACATAAGGAAGGATGTACAGCTGTATCAGTGTCATATCACATATAAGTACTTTCCATTCCAACATCAAAAATACTCAAAACAACATCCCTCCTGATTCTAGCGACTACCCTTTAGATAACGACTACTTAACTTTAGCGTCTCTCCCCTAGTCCTGGAGTACCTTGATGATTACCCGCTTCGCCGGGTACCGGGTTCGCCGGGAAGAAGTAGAGCCGATTACCAGGCTGCGCCTGGGACCCGGCTTTGCCGGGTGTACGCCGGCTTTGCCGGCGCACGAAGGAAAGGAGATAAACGCGCAAAACACTGGAGACCTTCTAAAAATAGTAACGTAGTAACGGGAATATGGATTGACGCCACACGGAGGAAGGGAGATAATCGCGGCTGAAAACACTGCAGAAGATAAGGAAGAGTTACTGGTAGTGGATCCCGAAAAAAAATCGGATCAGCGCGCACAGCGCTGCGCGCTGAGAGCACGTGTTGAAATATCTCATCGATGAGATTGTGTCCGGGGTGTAGCTGAATACGGTGTCCAAATTTGAAAAAGATCCACCGAGAACTTTGGCCGTGCATCGCGAACACACAGACAGACAGACACTAGTCGTATATATATATAGAAGCGTATCCTCACCCTGGGCTCTAAGCAGAGCACGTTCGACTCGTTACCATTTAAAGTGACCCCACTGTGCAGAGGAGAGAGGTGAGGCTTCCGCTTACTGCCCCTTTTTGTGGCTGTGGTTGCCCCCTCCCTTTAGTCCCCTGCACTACTCTAGTTATCAAGAGACTGCCTCCTGTCTGGAGGCATAAGGTCGGAGACTGCGGTCTCTCTCCCATCACTTATTGCTATGACATGCCTGCCTTTCCTAAGGCTTGGGGTTTGGCTGGTGACTTATGTCCCTCCCCCCACCCAACTACATGTCCATATTTTTCTTTAATATGCTCCGGTGGAGCATGCACTAGCAGCAAAGCATCATAGCTTATGAATTACAAATCATATTACGGAGGCGCTGGTCGCCAAACTGTACATATTTCTTTACCATGGCCTTCGTGGCTTACATCTTAATCCTTTTTATTTAAAGAATATTTGAGATTTATTGTTCGTGTTCTTCTTACTTGCTCATCTATTTGCTTTTATTGGTGATCCTGAAAGGTTCTACCTTTTAACTCGTTTTGAATAAAAATCATTTTACAAACCCGTTATTCAGGATATATAATACAGATTTATAATTCTTACTAAGAAACATCTTAACTACCTCTCTTTTTAACGAATTCCACAACTAGAACATCATCATCTCAACCTCACTCCCTGCCCTCCTCTTTTTTTTTTTTCTAATTAAAAAAGCGGACAAACACTCAAGTCCTTTATGGCAAAAAACCGTAGGACTTTTAATACCATTTTACTACTACTAAAAGTTTATTGAGCGTCCCGGGACGCACTAAACCTATACAGATCGGGTCCCGGGACACACTACATTTCCGCTATCGTGCGTACCATAGATACTCTTTTCAGACTGTAGTTGTCAGTCAAGTATAGTGCAAGCACAAATTAATGCCAATTTCACGCCGGAACGATATGGACAAGTGTGTATGTGTTCCATTTAACAAGGTATAGTTGAAGTGTCTTCTTCGAATATTCTGATGTAACACTTCATATCACACTATTCGCGATAACAATGCGTTATACGAATACAGGAGATTTGGAGACCATGGACTCTTAGGACTCTCTAAAACTCCGAGTAGGGGTCCGTGGTCCCTCTGAACATTAAAAGTGGGGGTCCCGGGACCCTCTAGGACGGGCATACGTGGGGAGCCATGCAAAAGGAAATGCTTGAATGCAATACCATCATAGTTCGGCTTATCTCTCTCTCTTCAACGTTTATAATTCGCCAACTGTGATAAGGACAACAACCCAAGTTGCCAAAACTCACGTTTTGTCATGACCTACTTATTCCAAGACATATGGGCAACGTTTGCATTAAAGCTGCTCCAAGCTATTTCACTGATGACATTTCTCGAGAACACTAATATCATTGTACATGTTGTTCTAATTAGTCATATCAGCTTTGTGCTCATGAAAGCGTTTGCACTGACAGGGCCGGATCTGGGGGGGGGGGGGGGGGTTCCTGGGGTTCCGGAACCCCCCCCCCCCCCTGGCCATCCAATGTACCTCTCAGAGAGAAAAAAAGTGGACTTTTTAAGCTCTTCCCCCAACTCCCTCAGTTTATTTGGTCTTCTAAAACTATTTCAAATTATGAACAACATCAAGTCGACAACGGCCTGCCCTCCCCGTTATAAGTCCATCATCATAGTAATATTCAAAGTAAAGAGTCCTGTCAGACTTATTTACTAGGCATATATGTCTTTGGGATTATTCCACTGAACCACTATGGTAAATGAATATATGAAGTATTTTGTTACTGTTGAAAATGTGTAATTTTGATTCCCAATTGCAAGGAAAGACCAAAAAATGACCTCACAAATGCAAAATTTTCTCGGCTTCTGGGAGGCTTGGCCCCCCAGACCCCCCAGCGGGGCGTTGCCCCTGCACCCCACCGGGGCCTGGGCGGCCCCTGGACCCCTGCCTTCAGTTGGAATCCCCCCCCTCAAACGAACTTGGTCCGGCTCTGCACTGACAAGCGAATTCTAAACAACATCAAAACACACACAAAATCATTATGTTCACTTTGTCCCTACTTGTGCATGCTCTCCCGCGATCGTAATTCTTATCTCCACTAACTTCAAGAAGTGTGTTCAGTGAAAAGAATTCTCGAAAAAGCCATACACTATTTGCATTATTGACCAAAATATTACCTTTTTGCACGCATTGAGACAGCCATTATTCTCCCAGAACGCGTTAACAAACGTGTAACAAAGGCGCGAGGCATTTGCAAAAAGGCTTGCTCATGAAAGTTCCGCGATATTGCTACAAATTGCGACGAGATATCGACGATGAAGACAGTCATTGCTGAGAACTGTGTCGACGTGGCCAACAATGCAAATAACATTTATGTCTCGATCCACTTTATTTAGAATTCGTCTTATGTCTTACGATTGGATGCACACACGCATGCACTCTTTTGTAGCCTAAATTAGTTATAGTCGGGCTCTTACGTCAAAGAAAACAAATATTATTACTCGAAAATAATTTTTTCTTTATGGTTGCAAGAAGAAAACTCTAATGTATCGATACATAAACTTTGTTTATGCAATGGTCAGCCTTCTTGTTCTCAACGCAGTGTGCACTGACAACACATATATCCAGAACAGAACGTTTTTGCTCAGTCCGTTTTCTCGTTTCTGTACTTATCCTTCCAGACACCAAACAATGTGCACTGGCAGAAAAAGACACCCAAGAACACAAACATCTTTTCAATGTGTTCTTATCTCGTCAAAAAGTCTTAAAAACAGTAAGCTGTGCGCACCGACAGAAAAACACTGTCTATAGAATAGAAAAAATCTACTCAGTCTGTTGCCATCCAGATAGGCTACACCTTCGTTTTAATGATTACTATGCAGTGGTCAATGGTTTTGGTGTTATGTGCACTGGCAATGGTCAGCGTTGTGACAGGTCAACAGTCTGTGGAGGTCACCACG
>NC_090249.1:27383094-27390594 GCF_037325665.1 Littorina saxatilis
ACCGAATAGGAGAGAAAGAAAGGGGGGGGGGGGGGGTTTGGAGTAGAGGTCAACACAGTTTGTTGTATTATTGTCTTCATAATCGACAATGACGGAAGAAATGGAGATACAGCCTTGACTGCCAAAGCTCCTCCGAAAGCGGCGTATGGCTGCCTAAATGGCGGGGTAAAAACGGTCATACACGTAAAATTCCACTCGTGCAAAAACACGAGTGTACGTGGGAGTCTCAGCCCACGAACGCAGAAGATGAAGAAGAAGAAGACTGCCAAAGTTTGGGTCAACCTAATTGCTTTAGTGCACAAAAGAAAGTGGTTCCAGAAGGATGGGGAAGACTTCGATAAAGATAACAGCAATGGAAATGCGGACAAGAAGACGAAAATGACACAGGCAGAACAATATATAAACCAACAAACTAAGAGAATTACATGATACGAGGAATTGAACAAAAGTATTGCCTTTCATCGGGACAAGGCTTTCATATTTTCCAACAGATGTACACAGACTTGGAGTTTTCAGCTCCAGAAATGCTAGAGCTTCAGTTGGCCACCCAGCACAACATTCAGCCGCAGTACCTCTACCGCTTCACCTACAGATCACAGAACAGAATGACTCCCAAGTGGCAAGGTTAGTTGGATTTGTATTCAATTTGTCTCTTGTTGTGCAGCACGTGCAGTTTATGAAGTATGGTTTGTGCAATGACACGCAATCTTCTTTCAGTCAATGCGTTTTCAGAGTAGATATAAGAAAGAGCTGTACAACAAGTATATTATATGTTTCGAGAGGGACAGACAGACAGACAGACAGGCTGGCAGGCAGGCAGGCGGGCAGGAAGACAGACAGACAGAAACACACACACACACACACACACACACACACACACACACACACACACACACACACACACACACACACACACACACAGACAGACAGACAAGAAAGATAGATAGAAAAGAAAGATAGATAAGAATAACAAGGGTATAGCGTTGACATTTCAACCAATAAATGCTTTTTGTCATTGATTTCAGCAGATTATGCTGTGTTTTTTTGCCCACTCTTCACCATACCCTACTATGTCTAGGTGTGGTGCATGTGGACGAATTGCCCTACGTTTCTGGCGCGCCTGTTGGCGGCATCCAAGCCTTGCCAAATTACGTCTCTAGTTGGACTGCTGACGACATACGTGTGTCACGTGACTTCATGACCATGTGGTCCAACTTTGCCAAAAATGGGTATTGAAAATTACTGTGTTTGTGGATGGGTGGGGGGTGAGTGTGTGTGTGTGTGTGTGTGTGTGTGTGTGTTCTTGTGTGTGTATATGTGTGTGTGTGTCAGTGTGTGTGTGTGTGTGTGTGTGTGTGTGTATGTGTGTGGCTGCAATCTACTGGCCGTATAAAATTTCATCTCACACGGCATCACTGCAGAGCGCCTAGAACTGTACCCACGGAATATGCGCGATATAAGACTCATTGATTGATTGATTGTGTGTGTATGTCGATGTGCATGTACCTTTATTTAGAACAGATTAAGGTCCATGTTCAGTTTTTCTTTGTTACGTCTGTTACACAGAGATCCAACACCGTCCCCTGTCGACGGAGCTAAGTGGTTGCCATGGACACAGAATACATCGCAGCTACTGAATATTGGAAGCACTTTGCGCATGATTAGTTACCCGGGCACGCCGCAGCAGGCGTTTTGGAAGCGTACGCTGTCGCACGCGCACTTTGGGACAACTGTTGGCGGTTCCGGTATCATTGGATGAAACAAGGAACCGACAACATAGTAGCATCAAAAGTGATTAGTTTTCATGATTAAAATCATCAAGAATATTTGTTTTTGACTGTTGACTTGTTGTAAGGCTCTCTGTGGTCAATAGTTTCGAGTAAAAAAAGTTATGTACGCTTATAGAAAAAATACAATGTTTACCTGTGTATATATCTTTATAACTAAGGTCTTGTAGCGTTGCCAATCAATAATCATTTTGTTAAATAAATAAATGAATTACCAAATAAACAAAAGCAGTGGCGTGTATTTCTTTTCTTCACTCATTCCCATGCGTCTATAGTATGAGTATACCTGTGACTGAAGTAATGACATTTCGCCACAGAGTTTTACACACACGTACACACACACATACACACACATACACACCCATACACACATGCGCGCACGTACGTACGCACGTAGGCACACACGCACGCACGCACGCACGCACGTACAAACACACACACACACACACACACACGCACGCATGCACCACTCCCCCTTCCTCGCACGCACACAAGGAGGGAGGGGTCAAGAACAGAGTTGTCGATGTGTACGTTCAGGCCATTATATAATACAATCACTGACAACGTTAAGTAAGGGCTCACAACAGGCTAAGCTTTGGTCCATAATTATACACTCGGTTTATTTGAACCTCAGAAGGTCGTTACACATATCACATGTTGTCCTATTTATTACAGTTCAAGATAGGTCACATCTTTTAAAGAGACACCCACATTGTTTGTGAATTACAGACACACTATATACTGTAATTAAGCACAGTATTCCATCTGAAAACTTCATGTCATTTCTGTTCTGTTTGTTTTAATTAAACAGCAGCAGTAGCAACAACAACAAGAATAAACAACATCTGACCAAGAGTAATAATGCTGCTAAAAGTTAGCCTAAAATACCAACAGTACTTTCGCACGGATAGAATGCAGTAATAGTGGGAACAGGCAATAGCCCTTAGTCTGTCCACGAACAAAACAGGAGCTTTAAAATTTAAAGCAAAATCCGTCACATGTTTAAACCACAGTGCATGTAAACGAAGAGCAAAACTCAGCTGGTACGTAACCAGAATGTCGTCACATGTCTTTGCAGCATAATCTTAACCGAGCAGTTTCCAGCTTATCCTAATTCCGCTTAAAATAATCAGGTTGAATGTCTTAAATGTGAATTGTTAATCGTTACTTGGTGCTTCAGGAATATCTAAAGGAGTGTCCAAAGAGAGTTTTGTGGACTCACACATCTACAAGAATGAAGAAGCAGTGGTCAGTTTATATACTGACATGCATGGCGACAGTATTGACCGGTGTGGCGGGACTGCAAACTGTTCTGGTCAACACGACTTACGGGACTTTGAGAGGTGTTCGGACAGCAACGGCTGACCAGCATTCCTTTGTCGACTCGTTTCATAATATTCCATATGCACGCCCGCCTGTAGGTACGTTTCAATCTTTATCTCTCCTTTCTTTCCGTTTCTCTCGGTTGTCTGTTCACTAAAAAGACCATTGGGTCGATGTACTTGTAAATGTCTGATTTTGTAAAACATGTAGGCGTACCAATAACTAACCTTCCTTGTTTTTTGTTTCTCTCGTTTGTTTGTTTGTTTGTTTGTTTGTAATTGTTTGTACAGCCCTCTTGAAATTCCAAAACCACCCAGTATCTCAGAGTCGAAGCGCAGTTAGTGGTGGCACCAGTTAGACCAGGAGATCAGTGATCTTACACAAAATAGTGTGTGTGCGCAGGCAAGAAGTCGAGTCACAAACGGCCGAGGTATAAAAGGCAAAGTTAATAGTCAAAATGTCGAAGGTAATAAATAACGGGGGCGTCAACAGGTTGAGAGACAAAACGTCGAAGTAATGGTCAAAGAACAGAAATTCCATCAACAGCAACATGTCTATCGTGTACAATTTACAGGTGATCTTAAATTCCAAAAACTATTGGTACCTCAGGATAAGAAATGTGTCTTTGAAATCACCAAAGACCGAGAGTTCAATGCCCGTAAAAAAAATTCACTTGCATGTTCACTGTCAGGCGATCATAGTTAGTTCCCAGAAACCAACTGACATGACGATGACAGTACGTGTGGCTATGAAACCAACAGACCGAGAGTTCAATGGCCGTACACAATTCTCTTGCAAACCACCTTACATGAAGATGTTTATCATGTACAATTTGCAGGTGATCTCAGATTCGAGAAACCATCATTGCCTCAGGGTTGGAGTGGTGTTCGTGATGCAACAAAACCTGGAGCCCAGTGTCCACAAAGACACCGGGACCTTCCCCCGTCCAGAGTGTTCCTCAACAATGAGGACTGTCTCTACCTGAATGTCTACAGGCCGCAGGTGAGAAGATGGGTTGCTGGTGTAGTTAGCAGATGAGCGATAGCTACCAGGGCTGAGGTGCACGAGAAAGTTACCACCCACAGGGGAGCTACCCGCGATGTTGGATTTGTTGAAACTGACACATGTTGTGATTTCAACGAATCAGATCCCGCGGTTTATTCTCTCCCGTTTGGGTGGCACCCACTTTCGGCTCGTGCACCTTAGCCCAGCTTGTCACTGTCGGCGTGGGCTCGAGTTCTAGGTACGGCGGTGTTTTATTTTAATTTATTTTTTCCCAGAGTTAAATGTTTATGGTAGAAACTGTTTGCCTGGAAACACAGACACCTAGTGTGCACATCCGGAGTCATGCTTCCCACGTAACAAGAACAAGAACAAGAACAACAACAACAACAACAACAAGAACAACAACAACAACAACAACAACAACAACGCACACACTCACGAAATGGTGTGCGAATGCGTGTGTGCGTGTGTGCGAGGTGGATGCCAACAATACATAGATATGTCTGCACTTAGGAAAGGGTGTCACACAGAATGTCCGCAATTGTTGTTCTTTATTCCAGATGAACTCAACCCAGCATCCCTTGCCAGTAATGGTGTGGATCCACGGCGGAAGTTATTACGTCAGCACCGGAAACTACTACGACGGGAGACAACTCGCTAGCAAGGGTGTTATTGTCGTCACTATCAACTACAGACTAGATGCGCTTGGTTTGTTCTTATTTCTTGTTCTACAGCTTATTCTTCCTGTCTTTTATAGTCTTAGTTCAAAGAAAAAAATATTGCGTCGAGTTATAACTTTTCTATTCAGGTTTTAAACACTTGAGGCACAGCCTGAAATCGCAGACTTCTGCAACAATGTTTGACTGTCATGTTTTACTTGCAGACGATGTTTGAAGTTACAAAACTGTCTTGATTCCACCTCGGAAATGTGCCTATATATATATGTGCAGCATTTTGGACTTGTAAGAATTATCTCATGTATCCGTAAATGATAAAACAAGAAAAATATTACGTCAGGATCAACAATAAGGATCGCGGAGTATTTGTCGGGTTTTTTGGAAATTTGTGTTTGTGTGTGTGTTTTTATTTATTTTATGTTTCTGTATTTTTGTAATCTTGAGAATGTGTGTGCGAAGAAGAGTACTTTATGCATGGTGTAGTCAAGTTCTCTCTGTGTGTATGTGTGTGTGTGTGTGTGTGTGTGTGTGTGTGTGTGTGTGTGTGTGTGTGTGTGTGTGTGTGTGTGTGTGTCTGTGTGTGTGAAAGCATGTGCGTGTCTTTACCTTTCTGTTATAAGTTATAATCGTAGTTTTCCTGCATTTTTTTCAGGGTTTCTTAGTACTGAAAATGACGTCAGCCCAGGAAACTACGGTCTATGGGATATGATCCAGGCCCTTCAGTGGGTGCATGGCGTCATTTCCGCATTCAATGGCGACCCCAACAGTGTAACCATATTTGGCGAAAGCTCTGGAAGTACCAGTGTGTCACTCTTAGTTTTGTCTCACGCAGCACTAGGTGAGGAGACTACAAGATTTTTCTGTCACGGTGGCAACATAGATCGAGCTTTTTCGTGAATTTCACCTTGTCAGAAAATTCGCTTATTAACCCCAGAAGATAAAAATCTGCTTTGCACAGAAACTCGCTCTTGGAGCGCAGAAAATGAGACATTTGTAACCACGACATCACACGACTTGTCAAGACCATCTTGTAAACTAATATACATCTTTAATCTGGAGTAAGAGCCATCCTAAATCTACATCCTGACTGTTTTCTGTGTAGAAAAAACCCAACCCACAACAAGAAACAACAATAACACAAGAGGCGAAGCCTTCAAGGCTCACGTAAGAAATCGACAAACAGTAACACAAACTCAATCACTCCGTCACACATACACACACACACAGTAAGCATAGGTGACACGGTGCAAGAGTGCGAGACACTAGATCTAGATCTGTCTGTCTGTAGCCTACTTACGGGGACACGACTGCCAGATGGCCAGATCGACACTGCGCTTTCGACAGCGCTTCCTCGCGCAGACACTGGAAACACGCTGTGCAGATTTCGACAGCGCTTCCTCGCGCAGACACTGGAAACACGCTGTGCAGATTAACCTGTAGGAAATCTCCTTTGGTATCTTCTTTATCTATTTTTCTGGAGCTACGAAACCGAACAATGTGAAATCGTCTTCTCCGAATCGGCGAACTGCAGCTCGGTGATAACTGTATCTATACCACAATCTTTCACGCGATCTGACCTAACCTTGACCCCTGACCTGGTCTACATACCACACACGACACAAACCAGTCACCTGTTTTTACCCCCCCCCCAAACCCCCCCCCGCCACCCGTTTTCTTTGGATACACACTTTAACTACATACGTGCCGACGAAATGTTGATCATTGCTTCAATATTTTGAAGCTGTTGCTTGGATAATAACCAGGTAAAATTAGTATTTCGGTGTTTAGTCAAATGTTAAAGTTTCTATCACACACATACACACACACACACACATACACACGCACAGACAGACAAAGTTTAGCATCGCATAGGCTACACTTACGTGAGCCAAAAAGCAAGCAAAACAAATTACCAAACAAAAGAACTTCATAAAATATTCATACATGTGATCG
The DNA here is from genome assembly GCF_037325665.1 of Littorina saxatilis. NCBI lineage: Eukaryota > Metazoa > Mollusca > Gastropoda > Littorinimorpha > Littorinidae > Littorina > Littorina saxatilis. The sequence goes on from NC_090249.1 coordinate 27,389,840, forward strand.
TTTGTTTGTCTCTTATGTTCCAAGGACTGTTTCATAAGGCTATCATGGAGAGCGGTGTGTCTCTGACAACATGGGCAGCTGCACATCGCCACATTTGGCCTGAGCCGAGAAATCAGGCCACCGCACTGGCAACACGTCTTGGCTGTGACACCTCTGACTCCGGTCGGATGTTGGCCTGTCTTAAGACCAAAGATGCTATGGAGATCGTCAATATTACTACTCATATGGAGGTAAATTGCGTTCTTGAAGTTGCCCATTTATTTACGTTTGTTAGTATTTATCTTATATTTTATTATAAAGTATCGTCGTTTACAGTAAACACAATTTTATGTGAGAGAGATGAACATCGATGTTGCCTTGAACGCACATCAATGGATAGAACGTACGCGTGCACTCCCAATAGAGACACGATTTTGTAGTCTTTATCGTCTTTTTATCAGATGGTAAGAAGTAAACACATTTCATTCATAATAACTGTCGTAAAATCAGCCGATGCCCTAAATGATGTATACGTGCGATATTTGTTTGCCTTGTTGTTAAACACATTGTCAAGGGAGGTTTTGTTTCACATTTTACGAGAAACATTTGTAAACGGCTGCGTTTTCTAAATGCTAAACCATTGCCTGTGTGGGTATAGGAAAAAACGTATATATTAATACATTGTGTAAGCTTGGTTTGTTGCAGCTCCTTTCACTGTTCTTGCCACAGAATTTTGCTAGGGATGTGTGTTTTTCTCTCCTGAGAATTGTCTATTT
>NC_090249.1:27400594-27409055 GCF_037325665.1 Littorina saxatilis
CGGCTTTTCATGAAAGTTGAGGCGGCACTGTCACGCCCTCATTTTTCAACCAAATTGGTTGAAATTTTGGTCAAGGAATCTTCGACGAAGCCCGGACTTCGGTATTGCATTTCAGCTTGGTGGCTTAAAAATTAATTAATGACTTTGGTCATTAAAAATCTGAAAATTGTAAAAAAAAAAAAACAATTTATAAAACGATCCAAATTTACGTTTATCTTATTCTCCATCATTTTCTGATTCCAAAAACATATAAATATGTTATATTCGGATTAAAAACAAGCTCTGAAAATTAAATATATAAAAATTATTATCAAAATTAAATTGTCGAAATCAATTTAAAAACACTTTCATCTTATTCCTTGTCGGTTCCTGATTCCAAAAACATATAGATATGATATGTTTGGATTAAAAACACGCTCAGAAAGTTAAAACAAAGAGAGGTACAGAAAAGCGTGCTATCCTTCTTAGCGCAACTACTACCCCGCTCTTCTTGTCAATTTCACTGCCTTTGCCATGAGCGGTGGACTGACGATGCTACGAGTATACGGTCTTGCTGAAAAATGGCATTGCGTTCAGTTTCATTCTGTGAGTTCGACAGCTACTTGACTAAATATTGTATTTTCGCCTTACGCGACTTGTTTTTACTTCCACAAAAAATCTCGTACGCAAAAATGGGATGCGGGCGAAGGGATAATGCCAATAAGTGATCTCGCGCACACGAATGTCGCGCTACCCTCCTTCCACCCCTTCCACCACCAAGACTAACTGGGGACAAGGGAGTAAAAATTTCGTACACCTGTCATGGGAAGTTAAATTGCTCGTGTTGGGGTGAAGTAATTTATTCGTTATCTATTCGTCAGGGGAGTAACATTTTTGTACAAAATGTTTACTCGGAACTCACCTGTCTTGGGGAGTAATTTTCTCGTTCAATGGGGGGAGTGCTGTTTTCGTAAAGGGAGTAACTTTTTCGTACGAAATGTTTACTCCGGAGTAAAAATCTCGTGGGAGTAATTTTCTCGTGTTACACCGGTCATCATACGATACCGCAAACCAAAATTCAACAGACTTTTCATTATCTTTAAAAGCGAAGTCTGTTGCAATCTGCATCGACCACATTGTGGTTTTATAACACGTTTACAAAGGTTAAGATTACATACATTCATTGTCTGAAATTGATTTTCTCCTAGCGGCTACTGTTAATTCTGCACACGATACGGCTTTGTTGTTCTGCTGAATCAGAATGTCCTGGTTGTTGTTTATCTGTCTGTGTGTCCGTTGTCTGCCTGTCTGTGTGTCCGTTAGTTCTAGAGCTTGGGAGAGTAGACCGGCCAAGTACAACACAGAGATTTAAGATCAACACTGAGTCAGTTTCGCAAGAGCCTCTGTGTTCAAAAGACAAGAAATACTATAAAGAAAGACTTCTGAGTTTACTGCTGTTTGAGGTATTTGGAAACCACACCAAAAAGGTTTGCATATATGCATTGTTGAGGTAACCTTGCAGTACAATTTCGGACATTTGTTGTTGAGAAAACTCGGTTTCTTAGATAAGAAAACAGCTGGTGTCAAGGTAAAGTTCATTTTTTAAAAAATAATTTCATAACCGACTATTGTGTAAACGACCCTGCTTTGCGCACGCGCCTGTGTGCGTGTGTGTGTTTGTGTGTGTGTGTCTCTCTCTCTCTCTCTCTCTCTCTCTCTCTCTCTCTCTCTCTCTCTCTCTCTCTCGTCTTCTTTTGACATCAAGCGAAATTTATAGGCGTAGACTATGGGTCAGTGCAAACACGAGAAATACCTCCGCGTTGCATTGAGTTGACAGTGGAGGGCGTATGCTCCAACTTTTTTCTGAACACACGAGGCTTTCATTGACATTATTATTTTAGTGTTGCATATTAACCCAGTCTTTCAGCTCTTTTAGCTACACCTTGCCAACCAGCTTGGTCGTTGGTGGTTTTTGCTTTTCTCGATCCAACATGGACGATTAACACTTTGAAACACACAACCCCAAAAAACATATTTTAAAAAAAAACATACACACACACAAATCCGTTGTTTGCAATGAAGGTTACTTTTCGTTTAAGCAGTCAGCTTTCTCTGTGCAAACACCTTTCCCTCGAAGGAGATCGATTTATTGATCTCCATAGTTGTTCACAAAAAGCACACAATACAATAAAAGACAATACAACACAACACAATACAATACAAAACAATACAGTACAATACAATACAATACAATACAATACAATACAATACAATACAATGCAATACAATACAATACATTACAATACAATGCAATGCAATGCAATACAATGCAATGCAATACAATACAATGCAATGCAATACAATACAATACAATACGATACCAGTTTGTTGTCTAATTATGGATACAAACAATTGTGTATGTGGAATCGTCTCACACCATATTCATTATTGCATCCTTCCTGCAGGATACGCACAATGAGGAGATAGTCCATATGCCGCTTGTTTGTAGTCTTTTTGGCAGGATACGCACAATGAGGAGATAGTCCATGCCGCTTGTTTGTAGTCTTTTTGGCAGGATACGCACAATGAGGAGATAGTCCATGCCGCTTGTTTGTAGTCTTTTTGGCAGGATACGCACAATGAGGAGATAGTCCATGCCGCTTGTTTGTAGTCTTTTTGGCAGGATACGCACAATGAGGAGATAGTCCATGCCGCTTGTTTGTAGTCTTTTTGGCAGGATGTCATGATGGTGTGTGTATTTTTATTCCTGCCTCACTATAGTTAAGGTCATTTATTTACGGGATGCCTATACAAAGTACAATCAATCGGACAAATGATATGTACAGCTGACATAATTACCCTTTCGAGCATATAAAGTTCAACTAAAATGACCAAGTTTATCTGAAAAAGAATCAATGTTTACCTGTGTCAAGTTTGTATTTTGGGAGAGTATATTTATACGATTAAGATTACAAAGCATGAACAATTCCAAAAACAGCAAGACGGCTAACGTTTCAAATCAAAAATGAAACAAGTCGCGTAAGGCGAAATTACTACATTTAGTCAAGCTGTGGAACTCACAGAATGAAACTGAACGTAGTCCGCCGCTAGTGCAAAAGGCAGTGAAAGTGACGAGCCTGTTTGGCGCGGTAGCGGTTGCGCTGTGCTTCATAGCACGCTTTACTGTACCTCTCTTCGTTTTAACTTTCTGAGCGTGTTTTTAATCCAAACATATCATATCTATATGTTTTTGGAATCAGGAACCGACAAGGAATAAGATGAAATAGTTTTTAAAACGATTTCGGAAATTTAATTTTGATCATAATTTTTATATTTTTGATTTTCAGAGCTTGTTTTTAATCCAAATATAACATATGTATATGTTTTTGGAATCAGAAAATGACGAAGAATAAGATGAAATTGTTTTTGGATCGTTTAATAAAAAATAATTTTAATTACAAGTTTCCGATTTTTAATGACCAAACTCACTCATTAGTTTTTACGCCACCAAGCTGAAATGCAATACCGAACACCGGCCTTCGTCGAAGATTGCTTTGCCAAAATTTCAATCAATTTAATTGAAAAATGAGGGTGTGACAGTGCCGCTTCAACTTTTACAAAAAGCCGGATATGACGTCATCAAAGGTATTTATCGAAAAAATGAAAAAAACGTCCGGGGATATCATACCCAGGAACTCTCATGTAAAATTTCATAAAGATCGGCCCAGTAGTTTAGTCTGAATCGCTCTACACACACACAGACAGACAGACAGACAGACACACACATACACCACGACCCTCGTCTCGATTCCCCCCTCTATGTTAAAACATTTAGTCAAAACTTGACTAAATGTAAAAAGGGTTAGGCTATGGAACGTTTGATTATGGACAAACCGAAATATTTAAGGTACATTCCTTTCCGTGTAAAAACTCATGTGCACCACCATCACAGATTTATCCAGGCCTTTACTCGTGCACTTAGGGTAGCTTTAAACTCGGAGACCTTGCATCTACCGTCTGGCTCATTTCTGTGCAGAGTGAGAATTCTTTGCTGAAATGTTTTTGTCCAAGTGGCACATATGTGAATCAACAAATTAACTAAGCCAAAACACACCAATGCCGCTCAGTTTTGAAAACGGAGAGGCCGTTGGCTTTTTGTTTTACGTGACTCCAAGTCAAACGAGCCCATCCTGTGTAAAAGTGAAGACAGATCCGTGTTTGTTTACGTGACCGTTCGCACGGGAAGGAAGTTCAGGTTAAATGGTCTTTATGTGACAATATATTTTAAAGGTCTTTGTAGGATAAACAGTAACGCGCGTAGACCCACATAGGGTCAAAATGATCAGGGAAGGCTTTTGTTTAAAACAAATAAAGTCTGGTGAAGTCGGATCTCCATTTAGCTAATCATTTATGATAAGACCGTTGCGTGAACGGAATTAAGCTTGGCATTTTGTGTGGAAAAGTGAACCATTCAACGTTTTTTTTCTTCGTGAGTAAATATAATCCGCTTTCAATGTTCAAAACATGCAGAATTATGCAATGAAACACGCGTCTCTATGAAACATTTTATATCCGAGGGCCTGGTAAGCTCCGTGTTTCATGCATCGGTCTCTCATTCAGAAGTTCCACTTCGAAATAAAAGTCAACAGCTCGAGGTTCTATTTGTCATGTGCCTGTACTGACAACAAGACGCTTGCTGCAAACAGAAGTTACAGTGTGTTTACGTATATGACCTGGGTCATATGCATTCCCGTTCCCTGGTAACTCTTGATATCGCTGTGTTATTTCTAAACACGAAATTAAATGATTTTATCAGATATTAAACTTATCAAGTGTTTTGTGAACCCGAAACAGCAGCTGTTAGTACATGTTACGTGTAAAAGCAGCTACTAGTACATGTCGACAATGTCACAATGACCAGAGAAGGCTTTTATTGTCACTGGAAGATCTATTGACAGTCGATCTGAATCTCCATAGACAGACACTATGCGCCTCAGTTGAATATTTTAAATGTAAAGTGTGAATGAAAATGCGTCACAGATGTGACCGTTGCCGCGATAGACATTCGAAGAAAACGCGTGCTATTATGCTGTCAGCGGATAGCGGATCCTGTCAGAAGTGATCCTGTACGATTCATATGCAAGCCCATTTCTTAATCGACCTAGTTTGCTGTTTGTTGTGACTGGCGGCCAACTGTAAGCTCTATTTTAAGGCACATCACACGTCATTTTCCAGGCACATCACATGTCATACTTGATGGAGTGCTTGCAATGACAAATTGGCCAAGGCTTTGATACACGTGTGTTTGTGATAATGTTTTATAGAGCAATGTGTCATTCATTGATATGTGTGTGATTGCGTGTTAAATAATGTTATGTTGTAGTATTTTGATTGTACAGCGCTTTGAGCAGGGTTCAACCCTGGATACATGCGCTATATAAATATTTATTTTTTTATGCATTAAGTTATTATTATATGCACACAGCTCTGCAAAGTAGCAAGTTTGCAGGAGAAATAAGGGCTGAAGTTAGCATGTGTCTGAAAGGTTTATTAAAGCTTTATTCTGATATGATCATATATCATTTCGCCGCAGTTATTGCTGCTACATGCAAATTGAATTAGCAAGGAAGTCTGTGTTATTCATAATCTCTCTGGGACCTCTTATTCATACCTGGGTTTAGACGACTAACACTCATTGCAGCTACTGACTTTCTCATATAACACTTGAATTGTGAGACATGATCATCAGAGCTAGCACTGACAAAGAGAAGAACACTTATATCGCTTGTTCGGTCAACAACAATAAACAGTTAAAATGAAAGTCAACACATTGTCTTAAATTGTGACACTACATCTTAATACACATATATATGCATTCAAATTAACAAAGAGTTGTCCATTTGAACGAGATTTAGAACAGGCGCCATGTCTAACCTGTCGATGTCATGTGCAAGCTTAGTCATACTGTAATGTTATTTTTATACCCTTATTTGAGTATGCTCTTGGTAAGGCTCCATACGGCACAAGAATGTGTTATGTGCAAAACCATGTTTCACATCCAGTGAGCCTCACAGGCTAACACGAACCCCATGCGGCAATGAGAATCTAACCAGCATATTAAGATCGAAATATAACTTTAGGCATATGGTTAACCAACTGCTCATTTAGGTTTGTTTGTGTGTGTGCTATTTTTGACGCCAGCAAATGTTGACACAGAGATATGGGGCTTCCCTGTTGTCTGATCGTCACTGACTTTTTTTGCCTGTTTGTTTATTGTCTGGCTTTGACGACCAGGTGACTGATTCACTCAAAAACCAGCACCGTTGGCAGTGCATCGCCGTTTTAACAGCCGGAGCAGACGTCATTTACACTTAACAGTCCAACACAGAATCAGTGAGTGTCACTAACTTTGCAAATGTGTGCATACATTCATGGGAATATAGCAGGTTCTTTGTGTGAAGCATTCCGCTATTATGACAACGATAAGGCACTTAAAAAACTGATAAATGAGCAGACGATTTTAAACATTCGTCTTCTCCGACCCGTCTTCAAACTTCACTCTACTCTTTAAATACCAGTGTTTCTTGTGCGACAAAACACAACCATGCTTCTTTGTGTTTGAAAGATTTCCGCCATTACGACAATCATGAAGTGCAAAGTAACAGAAGTGAGCAAACAACACGGAACACAGTAGTCTGCTACTCTTCTTCTAGTGTTGTACCGCTGATTTTCATTGGAGTACAGTATACGTTTCTGTGAAAACGAATGTTGCTGTTACTATGTACAACAATGAATCGTAAACATAAAACGTGAGCAGACGACACCAAAACGTCACGTCTTCTGCTGTTCTTCTTTCAGCCGCTTCCTGTCTTGCTTTTTACTTGGGCTCCTGTGCACCAAGACACAGAGATGGGACTCTAGTAAGTTTTGTGTGTTTGCAATAACCCGATGTGTGCTTTCGTATCATCACAAAAGCACAAGCCTTCGCGAATTCGATGTTACGCACAAATAGCAGGCTACCAGTTTTGAATCCCCGTTTCCGTGCAATCCTAGTTTCGCTTGTGCATGATCGATTAACATGACTCGAAGTTGTCAGTTGCTCAAGACAAGTAGCTCCACGGGGCATTTTCCTTTGTGCTTTTAACACTAACCTGTGTGTTCTATGTGTATGTGTGTGTGTGTGTGTGTGTGTGTGTGGTGTGTGTGTGTGTGTGGTGTGTGTGTGTGTGTGGATATTGTTTTCTAATATATATGTAGAAACGACCAATGCCTGCCGTTTGCCACTATTAATACACACCCGACGTGAGCTTTCGTATCCTCACAAAAAGCACAAGCGGCTTCGATGTTACGTAAAATTAGCAGGCTCTAGTTTTGAATCCCGGGTTTCCTTGCAATCCTAGTTTCGTGCGTGCATGTTCGATTAACATGCAGTTGTTGCTCAAGTAGCTCCACTGACGGGGCATTTTCCTTTGTGCTGTAACACTGACCTGTGTGTTCTGTGTGTGTGTGCCTGTGTGTGGTTGTTTCCTAATATAGAATCGACCAATGCCTGCCGTTTGCCATTATTAATACACACATCACAAAAAAAACTAATTTTCTTCACTAGACTTGAGACAGTCACATAAGGTGTTATTGTTAAGGGTAAAGTCTAATGTTGATGTTAACGTTACGACGATGAGGGAATCTGTTCTTTTCAAGTTGTTGTTTCGGAGTGTGTCTGTCCATTCGTGCGCAAGCTTAAATTGTCATAAAACTGCATGTGTGGAACGGTATTGCTATAGCTGCATACAACCTGTCTGCTCACCACTTCATACGAAGTGCAGCAGTCGGTGTTTCTGTGTGTGTTGACTTGATCAATATTCGTTTCCATCACGAGGCCATAATTTATTCTCAAGTGTCTCGCAGTGCGAGTAGGCTATAATTATATGTTTTTTAAAATTTGATTGGTTAATGTGCTTTGCGGCTAGACTCATACTCGCGTCATAGATGTGTTGGGCAAAGACTGAAGAAACGGCATGAAGAAGAGAGAGAGAGAGAGAGAGAGAGAGAGAGAGAGAGAGAGGTTAATAAAGTAAGTACATGCAACGCATTATGCTGTGTGTTATAATTTCAAGCACTGCAGTCCAGCCGAAAAAAAAGCCAAATTCATGATAGCAATTTATACAACTAAGTTCTCTCCTTATATTTCTCTTTCTCTTCTGTTATTTTCTGGTCAGCCCTCTGTTGCAACTGGCTTCCCTGCCTGGCGGAACTTTACCCCGACCTTTTTAAATCAGTGTAACTTTGACCCAGCGCTAAATTAAGCCGTTAGACTAGTGTAGCATTGCAGAGCACCGTACAGTGCATGCCACGCATAGGAGCTACACATTGTACATTGACTTGTGTTTGTTTTGTCTCTGAGCGCGGTGGCATATTTTATTCTGCATACGTGGTTGCCCAACACCCCCGTCAAATTAGGCCTACATTCAGAACGATCAAATTG
>NC_090249.1:27409255-27671755 GCF_037325665.1 Littorina saxatilis
GAATAGTTGCGAGTGCTTGCGAATGTGTACCGATCATTGCGAATGCCTTGCGAGCGCTACAAATACCTTTACGATGATTAGGAATGGCTTGCGAATACTGAAGAATATGCATTCCTTGCGAATATTAGGAGCATGTTGCTAATATTCGCAGCAAGAGACGAATGGTTAAGAACATTTACGAATGTCTTGCGACCATGTCCCGATCATTGCGAATTATTGGTGAATTCGGCACAGTGTAAGAGCAGTATTACGAACAATGCGAATTGCATAATCGCTTTATTCGTAAAATGTTTGCAAGCACTCGCAACACTCGCAAGGCCACTCGCAACGTTCGTAATACACCCGCAAGACATTCGTATATGGATTTGTATGCATTGGCAATGATCGGTAAGGCTTCAAATTTTCAATATTTGTTCCTGTCCATTCGCCTCTTTTTTTGCCGAATACATGTTCATATTCGCAAGGATATTCGGCACAGTGTAAGACAGACATTAGTGAGTTAATTATTTCGTGTTTTGCACAAATTACATTATGTGACCGCGAGACCATTTCACTAAACATGCGAGTGGAGTGCATTTCACTCAGATCCGAAGTTACCTTCATTTTGATTTTGCAATATAAATGTCTTTATTACTGAGCGCTATTTGTGAAGTGAATGGTGTTGTTGTTGTGGTAGTTGTTGTTATATTAAGACTCTTCCAAAATGTACTTTTTGAAAACAGTATCAATACAATTTTGCAATGTCTGTAACTTCTCGCCTCTGATGAATTTAGAAAAGGCGTTGGATATGAATGGTATTAATGATGTCTCTCAGATGCTCACACCTTAAACAAAGAAAAGACATTCAGAAGTAGTGTATATTCTTGCTTTTTTTCTGCGAGCAGATTGAAATCCTGATCTACCTGCGGAAATGTAGGGTGGAACTTTCCAGCGTCAAAGTACTGACTCAGTACAATGCACAGCGCCATCTGTTGGAAACCAAGCTGAAGGCTGCCATTCAAAACAACGGGGAGAACGCGTTCAACCACTACGACAGGGTCAACATGCAGAACGTTTCCGTCAGCACAGTCGTCTCAAGCCAGGGTAAGGAAGCTTGATGATATTTTTTTTAAATAGCACATCAGAAACTGAAGACTAGATCTAGACTAATTGCACTGTGTGGATGTAGTTTTAATTTGCTTAATCTGGTAAGTGAAAGGTTCAGACGATGGATTACAGAATTTGACGTTTAATAATCATATAGTTTTGACAACTTTTTGACCTTTACAATGAATATTTATTAATGTATAGGTGGTGAGTGGGACTACGTGATTTTGAGCACGGTACGGTCTTTGCCGGGCTACATGATTGAACCAAACCCAACGCACGGCTGGTGCATACAGAACCTTGGCTTCATCACTGACCGCAACCAGGTCAATGTTGCTCTCACAAGGGCTAGAAAAGGACTTTTCATTATCGGTAAGATATCAGTCGTAATTTATATTGTCGGCTTATACGAAGCGTATGTTGGTGCCTCAGCTGAAGAGCCTGCCCTTGTCAGCAGAGAGTATGAACTCATTCTATTCATATTAGTTCAAAATTATCTTCTATCATAGTTTTGCCAGCAAGGGCAATAATTTTAGTCTGTCCCAGTGAAGGAGAAATTACTCAAAGAACTAATATGTGTATGATGTGTGTGAACTATTTAAACTCTACCCTAATATATAATATTCCGTTACCTTACCCAAGTATTCTTCCTTTACCCTTGTATCAATAAGCCGGCCAGTGGTACGTACGATTCTGAATTATGTTTAGACAGATCATATAACAGTTATTAACCCATAGTCCCGTCAGAGATGTCAGAAAACAAGACCTGAATACAATAAGCTACATTCAGGAAGCGTTTCTTTGCCAGGTAATGCACAGTTGTTGAGGTGCGACGAAGTGTGGAAACATCTGCTGGAGAGATACGAGAGGATGGGTTGTTTGATCCAAGACGCCAGTACCTTCCCACCGCCACTACCCCCTCGTCCCAAAAAGGGCAGACGGGTGCAGAACAACGCTAGGGACGAGTGGCAAAACGTTGAAATCTCTCGCCCGAATTAGGAGGGAGGTTCCCAGCAGCCTAGTGCACCTTGAGACCTGCGCCGTCTCCTTGATCTTTCTGGCGAAAGCTGGAGAGAGACAGTGTTCTGTGGAATCGTCTTCTGGTTCTACTAAACAGTGCCTTCGTGTGAAGATTCGTGCTGTTAGGTGTGATCTGATGTATTTTTTTCTTCAAAAGTTCTTTTTCAATAGATGCTTTTTGATATTATTCCCGATGCATACATATTCACTATGTTTTTGTTTTGTTTTGTGGGTGTATACGGAGTAGAAGATTAAATGGTGTTTCAGCTGGATATTACTTGATATGGTGCTTATCACACACCCATTGTGATATTTGGCATTCGGTCCTTCTCATTCAAAGCATAGAATGTTTTCACTACTGCAACTGCAGTAGGGAGCGGCTTAAAATTTAACAGTTGCAAATTTGTTGATTATACTCTAATTTGTTTTCCTTTCACGATGGCTTGGGGCACAAGGTATTAAACTGCACTAAAAACACACCAGTGTCGGAAAAGTTTAGCAACTTACAAGTTGAAGTGTGCTCTATAACTGATGACAAACAGTCTGATTCCTTGAATTCCAAGCCGTAAACTCTGTTGTGATTACCTACTTTCTGCTGTATTTATTTTATTTGTCCACCACTTTTATGGCGGTAACTATAGTATGGAACTGATCGTTCTAGCATGTAATTAACATTTCCTTGATTGTGAGGGAAATGTGATGTTCGGGTTTACTCTGCTCAGATCTGTTTGGGATCCTTGTCAATGAAAAGTCCATCAGGTTTCCACCGGCTGGGGAAATACGGGTACATTGTGGGGTAATTCTTGTAACTATTAGTTTGAGAATTGAATACATTCTGTTTATTTCATAATTTTTTAAAGTCATAAAATCTTCATTTATCTACTTAAATGTCATTTGTACAGTTTTTGTATTACACTCGATTTACTATTCAACACTGTTGGCAATACATTGTATGTACATTATTTATAATCTTTGATGATCAGATGCATGTATATAAACATGGTTCCACTCGTGATTTGCATTGTTGTAAAACTGCAATTCAAAATATGTTGATTTTTATTGTTGTTAACGTGTGCTGTTATATGTAGAAACGGTATTAGAATGCAATACATATTTTGCAACGATGATGAATAGTGTTCTAGTCACAACAGTGTGTGATCATCGTGAACTAATGATCAGTATTCTGTTTTTCAGATTTCTGTCTTGTTTATATGAAAATACCCAAAGTTAAGCTCACAAGAACTTTTTTTAACCTTTGGACTTCTTGTGTTTAAAGGTATGTTTTCGTCGTCGATGTAGATTATAATTGTATTTTTTAAAATACTTCTTCTTTAAGTTTTAGCCTAAAATGTATAAGTTGGTTGTATGTTCATATTTGTGTACTTAGAGCTAGTGGACATACTTCAGGCAACTCAAGTTATAGTGCATGTTCAATGCTATATATCCAGACACATCCACAATTCAAAGAAAAGGCAGATTTTGTCAGTAACAAGGATATGTTTGAGACGGCAATATTTCTCGGACAGGATTAGTGTGTCTTGAATAATTCTCATCGATCTCATAGTTATACACGTCTTGCACAATTGTCAAAAATATAAGCTTTGCAGCTCTCATAGTATGAAAATCGTGTGTGAATGGAGGGAGTGAAATTCGACCACACGTCAGTTTTGTACAGTTGTTGTCAAAAAGATTGGCTTTGCGCAGCTCTCATAGTATGAAAGTCACGTGTGTATGCAAAGAGTAAAACAAGTCGCGTAAGGCGAAAATACAACATTTAGTCAAGTAGCTGTCGAACTCACAGAATGAAACTGAACACAACGCAACGCAGCAAGACCGTAGCATCGTCAGTCCACTGCTCACGGCAAAGGCAGTGAAATTGACAAGAAGAGCGGGGTAGTAGTTGCGCTGAGAATGATAGCACGCTTTTCTGTACCTCTCTTCGTTTTAACTTTCTGAGCGTGTTTTTAATCCAAACATATCATATCTATATGTTTTTGGAATCAGGAACCGACAGGGAATAAGGTGAAAGTGTTTTTAAATTGATTTCGACAAATTAATTTTGATAATAATTTTTATATATTTCATTTTCAGAGCTTGTTTTTAATCCGAATATAACATATTTATATGTTTTTGGAATCAGCAAATGATGGAGAATAAGATGAACGTAAATTTGGATCGTTTTATAAAAAAAATTCTTTTTTACAATTTTCAGATTTTTAATGACCAAAGTCATTAATTAATTTTTAAGCCACCAAGCTGAAATGCAATACCGAAGTCCGGGCTTCGTCGAAGATTACTTGACCAAAATTTCAACCAATTTGGTTGAAAAATGAGGGCGTGACAGTGCCGCCTCAACTTTCACGAAAAGCCGGATATGACGTCATCAAAGACATTTATCAAAAAAATGAAAAACACGTCTGGGGATATCATACCCAGGAACTCTCATGTCAAATTTCATAAAGATCGGTCCAGTAGTTTAGTCTGAATCGCTCTACACACACACACGCAGACAGACAGACGCACACACACACACACACACACACCACGACCCTCGTCTCGATTCCCCACTCTACGTTAAAACATTTAGTCAAAACTTGACTAAATGTCAAAAAAATTGACCCACAACCATAATCTCTGAATTATTCCGGATTAACTTCCAGAGCATTTCGCGCTACATTCGCGCTAACAACCAACATCGGGACATTAAAAACAAGTCGCGTAAGGCGAAAATACAATATTTAGTCAAGTAGCTGCCATTTTTCAGCAAGAGCGTATACTCGTAGCATCGTCAGTCCACCGCTCATGGCAAAGGCAGTGAAATTGACAAGAAGAGCGGGGTAGTAGTTGCGCTAAGAAGTATAGCACGCTTTTCTGTACCTCTCTTTGTTTTAACTTTCTGAGCGTGTTTTTAATCCAAACATATCATATCTATATGTTTTTGGAATCAGGAACCGACAAGGAATAAGATGAAAGTGTTTTTAAATTGATTTCGACAATTTAATTTTGATAATAATTTTATATATTTAATTTTCAGAGCTTGTTTTTAATCCGAATATAACATATTTATATGTTTTTGGAATCAGCAAATGATGGAGAATAAGATAAACGTAAATTTGGATCGTTTTATAAATTTTTAATTTTTTTACAATTTTCCGATTTTTAATGGCCAAAGTCATTAATTAATTTTTAAGCCACCACGCTGAAATGCAATACCGAAGTCCGGGCTTCGTCGAAGATTACTTGACCAAAATTTGAACCAATTTGGTTGAAAAATGAGGGCGTGACAGTGCCGCCTCAACTTTCACGAAAAGCCGGATATGACGTCATCAAAGACATTTATCCAAAAAATGAAAAAAACGTTCGGGGATTTCATACCCAGGAACTCTCATGTCAAATTTCATAAAGATCGGTCCAGTAGTTTAGTCCTGAATCGCTCTACACACACACCACACACACACACACACACACACACACACGCACACACACACACGCACATACACCACGACCCTCGTTTCGATTCCCCCTCGATGTTAAAATATTTAGTCAAAACTTGACTAAATATAAAAAGGTAAACTGCACTCATGCCTGAAAGTCTTGACAGTTCTAGAATGGTCTATTATATGACTATACTGTTTTGTTTAACACGTGCGAGGAGTATTCTTTGATGTAAATATTATGCCCGTATTACAACGAAAAGTATTTGCTGAAGGGTTAGAATCTATGAAGGCTAAAGTATAGCCTCTACTGTTTGAAGGTAAGCATACTTTCTTAACTTCAATGCGAAAGATGCATCACCTTTGTGCCATGTGGTTGCTGTTGAAAAGTGTAGGAACTCATTATGAACCATTCAGCATATCTGATTATCAGACTTGGGCTCTTGTGTTGCTGCTTTTTAATCTGAAGTACTTAAATATTTCTTGAAACGGATTGCCATGAATTAGCCTTTCTCTTCCGCAATAAGCAGCTTGAGAAACTTTATATTGTTTGCTTGCGCCCTTCGTTTTAACGTTATTTTATCAAAGTATGCTTTCTCTTTTGGGTCATTTAATAGCAGCTCAGATAGATAGTATGATGACTAAGAGCATCTGTATTGGAATGTGTAGTGTTGGCATGGTTTTCGGTTGTTTGTTTATGCTGTTTTGTTTTATTTTTCTTGACTGAAGACTCAACTTAACTAGTTTGATTTGAACAATTTAAGTTTGAATATTTTGGAGTCTTCAAGGTTTTCAAAGTGTTGGATGTGAATAATTTGTTTACAGCCAAACCGGTTTTATTACACGTCATAATTATACTCGAATGTATAACCCTCCTTTAAGATGGTGTGTTCCCTTTTCTGCGAGCCTATACATTTTACTTGCATATATAATTATGTGGAACAACTTTGTTTTATGTCACATTATACATTCTTCCCGTTCGTTTACTTTAAAATCATATAAATTATATAATAATGGTGTGATAGAAGTCGTGTTCCCACATTCCACAACACTTGAGATGCCCACCATAGACTTATTTACATAAATGCATATTATTTCATATTCTTGTGTGTGCCCATGCAGACAACACTTTTTGGGGTGTATTTTGATAATCTTTAGAATACATCTATATTCTGAAACGTTGGATTGGTTTTACTTGTATATATGGTCACAATGATGTTACCTGTGAGATTTTGTTTTATTTTTGTTTGGGACTAATGTGGACACTATATTGACTTGCGAAAATATGAGAAAAAAATTTACATTCGCTTTTTTTGAAAATTCCCCTGTCGATGTGTTGATCGATTGATCAACAATTTTGATCTTATCTACCACCTGTGAGTAAGAAATCATGCATCATCATGGTTGGCGCATTGACTTCCGAAGCAGTTCCCTTCTTCCTATTTCGAGCAGGGCGGACCTAAATGTGCATGGTCTCACAAGTTTGGTAATGAAGTTGGTTATCTGTCAGTTCGGAAATGGCATGTTATGGCATCGTCGGTATTTGTACAGGTAAGGCTGAACAAACAGGGATGAAAAGTTGAGAAGAAAGAGCCACTATTTAATTGGTAAAACATTCTTTTTATTAATTTGGTGGGATTAATACAATTGGAGTTATTAATTCAAAAGATGTGTTTGTGTCTTTAAAACTAAGTATATTCAATCAATGAATAAAAAATGACATTTACGCCACAGAGTTTCAAATAAAAAGAAATAAGATCAGTTTCGACTGTCTTTACAGTAGTTAATCATTATTTGAAAAAATAATGACAGTTGTTGTTCAATTTTTAATCATCTAATATAAACTAGATAATGCACATGTATGTAAAACTTAGTGTTAGTGATACGACCTAAATTGTGATGCATGCTGGTTACTTGCCACTTTGTTTACGTTTTTTATTGTCTTATCAGTATTTCTACTATTCAGCTTATCTGTGATACTGCATTGTTATGACTGGTTATTATTTTTTATTCCCCCCTCTGCTTCTTTCTCTCTGTAAAGGTGTAGGGCTAGTTATTTTTCGGTAACTTACCCAACAACCAAAATCACTTACCCAACAACGGGCCTGAATCCTCGATAGCTCACAGGTTGATGAGTTAGACTTTCAGGGAACTACTTTAGCGATTGAAAAGTTCCGAACGCTCCAATGTACAAAATATACATCTCTAGACCAAACAATACAAACATACTGCATTTAAACTGGCAACTACAGGCTTGAACACATTAATCTCCATATAAAATCTATGAGTTTGGTTGTTTTCTAAATCCAAATCTAACGATCAGTGCAGAGAAACTCGCTTTAGATCTCTTATGAGTGCACGCAAACTCCCAAGGCAAGTAACTCTCGTACGACAAGAGTAGTTCCCCTTCCAAATTTTCTGAACTGAGTTGCTTGGACAAGAGACTGCAATCCGACGGTTAGTTTTCGACAATATTTCATTTTATAAACAGATCACACGCAACCAAATGCACACATCGCATCAATTTAAAGAACATACAGCGGTTTCATACACTATTTTGCCCCAGAAAACGGAACTTCATACAGTTTTTAACGTTGGAACACGGGTGCAAAAGTTCGTCTGCTTGTCCCATTCGAAGAAAGAACATTTCCTAAGCGATACCAAAACATGACCAGAACACACACTATCTGCCTTTACCGGCACAGCAGAATAACAACATAACTGTGTACTTGATTTTAGTCCAAAACAGGGAAACTGACAAGAAGTGTTAACAGAATTGATTGATTTTCCCTGAACTATACAACCGCGCATTATTCAATCGCCAGCGCAGGTAGACTGGTTGAGTGATTTGGATTCGATCAAACTTTCGCACAAAAACTCCTCTTTTCTTTGAATAACTGAAGAAAGGAGGAATAAAGAGGTTACATACCTCGTCTCAGTGATTATCAAAAATAATGGTCTCAGTTCGCGGTCATGAAAAAGCTCGCTGAAGCTCGCATTTTTCATGATCCGCTAACTTCGACCATTATTTTTGATAATCACTGAGACTCGGCATGTAACCTCTACGTCCATAGTCTCTTCAGCTGATATTGCTATTCGCGACCGCCGTTGTTATGAAAGCAGTGACGTTCTTGCCATACTGTGCTGTACACTAAACTGTGACGGATAGTAATTTGTGTCCCCGAGAAGCTAAAATTGAGACAATAACATAGTGTTTAAAATCACAACAGCTCAGGTGTATGTCTACACCAAAGCTCTTACGGCTTTGCCCAAACTGTAATTGAAAGTAAACTGCATCACAGTTGAGGTTTATTCCTTCACAATGAGAACACAAGGAACGTACGTAGTCGATACATATCGACAGGGGGCCGACAAATGGTTTAAATGTGAAATGTGTGTATATGGGTGTGGGTCTAAAACAAACAAACAAACCATGTGAACCTCCCCCCTCCCCCCGCTCGCGGGCTGAACGACTGACGTCACATGTCGCTTCGGTCTTTTCCGGAAGAACACCACATGTACATAATAGGCCTACACACTTCGATCGCGTAGCAGTGCTAGGGAGGCCCACCGACAGTAAGCGTGAACAGACCACAGAAGGCCATTTTTAGAGTGCTGTAAACAGCTTCAAAATTAAGCAATGTTCTTATAGTTCAGGTTTGAAATGTAAAAGTACTTATAGAATTGCTGTGCAAAGTTTGAAGCCTGTTAGAATTATACATTTGGAGGTATTGGACTGTAAAGTCAGGCAAATATGCGATTTTTTCACAATTGGGAAGTTATGTACAGGGCGACAAATTAAAAAAAAGCAAAAAGAAATGACCTTTTCGGTTTTATTTTATAAAACAGATTGCAGCAACCACAAATGTATCACAGTTGAACCAATAAATGCAATAAAAAGGGTTTTATAGCCGATTGCAATTTTAGGCTATATTGACGTCATCACACGAAATTTAAGAAACGCGAACAAGCAAATCTTCAGTGGTTTTACAGGTAAAGATGTCATACGATATATCAAATTGAAGATCTCTTTGTGTACAATCTAGCTGTCATACTTTTGATGCTGTATAATCAAAACTTTACAACTTAAGCTTGAAAATCAATATTTTCAAAAATAATAAATTTAAAATAAAAACTATAAAATGTATTAATGTTCCGCAATGTCAATCTTTATAAACATTTGTAACCTCACATTTTAGCATATTTCCACACATTGAATGATAATAATGTTACTTCCAAACAAGAAAACACTAACTACAGCACAAGTTTGCAGTTATGCGTTATATTTTAATCTGCCTGACTGAAAATGTGTGCGTTTCTTCCTTAACCTGTATATCCGCGATTATATAGCAAATTATGTGTATGTAAGTGTGTATATATCCATGTATGCAGGTATGTATGTATGTATGTATGTATGTATGTATGTATGTATGTATGTATGTATGTATGTATGTATGTATGTATGTATGTATGTATCCTTATGTTTTTATGTGAATCTCTCTCTCTCTCTCTCTCTCTCTCTCTCTCTCACACACACACACACACACACACACACACACACACACACACACACATACATTCACCAACACACACACAATATCTGTTATCCTTGTTGTGGTGCAATTAAGGTCAGGTATACAGCATGACAAAATCCCCTGCAATGCAATAATGACACAAACAACAGATTTTCCAAAAAAACTGTCATAGCAACACAGAAATTGTCTAATCAATGAAATGTAACAAATACAATTGCATAACAGAACAAACAAACATTTGAATATAACATCAGGTATTTAGCGCCAAAAAGAAACCTAAGTCAGATCATTAGTTATGAGAACCAATTAAGAACATCAAACAACTCAGCGCCATAAAAGTCATTTCAAGTCATCAGTCACACTTTAAATGTCAAAAGTCGTCGGGAAATTAATTCAGCATTATAATAATACCATCAATAAACACACAAGCATGAAGATGAAACAGAACAGACGGAAATTGTAGCACCGAAATGAATTCTGCAAACACATCGCGATCAAAGAAGAACACCAGGTGACTTTGTGTATTAAAGCCATCGTTAAACAGACATTACACATTCAATGAGATGTACCTACAGATCAGGTAATTCCGTGCTACAAAACCCAGTGCAGATCATAGTCTAAAAGACATCGAGATATTACTAAATTATACAGTACTTCAGCGCCATATAATAATGTAAGATCATCAGTCACACAAAACCGAGATGTAACAAAAAAAATCGGGTTATTCGATCGATCAGCACCATATGAAAACATTGCAGATCATTAGCCACACAAACAAAGAGATGTAACAAAAACATCAGGTAATTCGATCGATCGGCACCATATAAAAACAGTTACACAAGTTCTCACTGAAAGTGAAGAACGAAGCGGTTCCGCAGGTTGAAATGACACCTTTTTTTTGGAGTAACCCAAGACACACGCTTGGCTTGGAAGCCATATATTGCAGCCACAGAAGCAACAGGTGTGTGTGTGTGTGTGTGTGTGTGTGTGTGTGTGTATGTGTGTGTATATGTGTGTGTCTGTTCGTCTGTGTGTCTGTCTGTGTGATTCTGATTAAAAGTGAATGTGCATGTCTATGGGTGTTTTTGTGTAAGTATGTATGTGTGTATGTATGTATGTATATATATATACAGTCGACTCCGGTTAATCGGCCATTTTTGGGACTGACTGAATTATGGCCGATTATCCGAAGTGGCCGATTATCCGAACATCGCATCGGGAAGTTCCTCAGAACAAAAATATTGGATGTTGGAAGTTACTTATGGTAGCGGAAAGCGGAAGTTTCGTGCATTGGCATACGTGCTCTACATGTCTCAAAAAAATGTGTCCAGTGTCGTCTGCTTCTGTTTGGCACTGGCACGTTTCCTCACTGCAGCACAGACAACGTCCAGGCAATGCAGTTCTTCTTCCCCGAAGGCATTTTCCAGGGCATATTGAACCAATCAACCAATGCCTCGTCCACTTCATCGTCTTTTCCTCCTCTTTTCCTTTTCTTTGAGACAGACAAGCGTCCACCTACAGCTTCACTCCTGAGATGATCCTCGTCGTTAATCCATCGACAAAGGGTTTTTCTTGGGACCCCTAACTGATTTGCAAGCTGCAATTTTGATGTGTTAGGCGGATATCCTTTCACTTTGTCCAAGAATTCAAGTTTTTCCAAGACTCTGTAATCTTTCCTTTTCGTCGCCATGGTTTGTGCAAAGAGGCTTTCGGCACAAGCAAGTCAGTGTTTGACTGTCAGTTGTTTCGATCACAGTGTGTAAACTCAGTAAACTCACTGGCAGACCTTTGTGCTGTCATGTGAGTAATGATCATGGAACCACTCACAAAAACGTGAAAGTGTGAGGTGGCCGTTTAGCCGATGTGCAAAGTTTTCGTGGTGTCCGATTAACCGAACATTTTAACACATAATATGAAGAAAAGATTCGGTCCCAGGGAAAATAGGCCGATTATCCGGAATTGGCCGATTATCCGGATGGCCGATTAACCGGAATTGACTGTATGTGTGTGTGTGTGTGTGTGTGTGTGTGTGTGTGTGTGTCCGTGTGTGTGTGCGTGTGTCCGTGTGTGTTTGTGTCTGAAATTCAGGATCCAACTGTGTCCATGTGCACGTGTGTCTGTGTTTATGTGTGTGTGTTTGTGTTCGTGTGTGCGTGAGTATGTATGCATGTGTGTGTGACTTGGAATAATAGGCCGTGAAAAGTAGGATATGCGCCGAAATGGCTGCAATCTGCTGGTCGATGTGAATGCGTGATGTATTGTGTAAAAAAAATTCCATCTCACACGGCATAAATAGATCCCTGCGCCTTGAGTCCGAGTCTGGAGATACGCGCGCGATATAAGACTTCATATAATAATAATAATAATGTGTCTGTCTGTCTTTGTGATTCTGGATCAACATTTATTAGTGTGTGTGTGTGTGTGTGTGTGTGTGTGTGTGTGTTTTGTGAGAGAACGTTTTACCGAGAATTTACTTTGCAAAGTGAGTATCTACAGCTAGGTTACTTCGAAAAGGGCTTCTGCGTGCTGATCAGTCCTGTGAAGCAATTCATGTTGCAGTGAGGTAGCTACGTGTTTTGTCCACGTGTTTTTAACCAAAATGTCATTGTCCACCAACAAACCTTCTCCTTGGGTCTGTTAATGTTGCTGGGTCACGGGGTCCTGCGTGTCGTCAATAGCCTGTTTCTCATAATAATACTTGTGGCGAAGGTGAGTCATATAAGCATTTGCGGTTCTTGTTAGATCTGTTCACTATAATGGATCTACTCAAGGCCGCGTCGCAGAGACAAAAATCATTTCCACAGCCGGAAGGCTTGGTTATTCTTTTTAAAGATGTTGCTAGTTCGTTGATCTAACTTTGGTGGGGAGTTGAAAAACCTAAAATTGTAACGTATTTGCATGTGACATTTTCACGGCATGCCTTGATTTAGCCTTCGGCGGTGAAACAGTTGAAAAGCGTTTTAATTCAATCGCAAGGCAAAGTCAAACACATTTACATCAGTATGAGAACAGACTTCCGGATAGATCTGTTGCAGAGATCTTTCACTACACAATATATTTTTTTGTTTTAAATAAGTTTTCTTTGCGAGCTCGTGGAAAATAAGCGATAATTTCGAATTTCGGCTTGTCGCGACGTCAAGTTTTTCACTGTGCATACTCTGATACTGAACACTGCGTAACAAACTGATTCAGCTTTTGCATGACTGCGAGAGTTGATCAGCTTTTGGTTTTTCACTTCAATCGCTTGTCAAGGTCAAGCCAAACCACATACTGATTAGAAAAATGTTACTGAACTTACTGGTAGATGTATCTCTTGAGATCAATGAGAAGAAAGATCGAGCGACTTCCTAAAACGCCTGTGTTTAAAAGAAAACACTGTGTTCAGAATTAACCCTTTCAACAACGTAATGATATTTGTGTAAGTTGCTCTTTTAAACATATAATAACAGAAAGTTGATTGTATCGCACGCAAAATTACACGAATCTGGTTAGAATATCTTTCCTTTGCGAGTCTTTGGAACTGGGGCGATAATTTCGAGTGTTTCAGCTTGCCGCGGCGTCATGCAAATAGCTTCAGTCTGTAAATGACTAGATTCAGCCTCCGGCGGCGCAACCGTTGGATAATCGCTTCACTTCAATCGATCGGCCCGGTCAAAGTATAGCCCGTATTGATGAGAAAAGATGTTCTTCTTGTAGATTAGCCTTTTAAGATTACTGAGAGAAATGGGCGATTTCCAAAAACGCCTGTGTCAAAACAAAAACACTGTGTTCAGAATCAACTATATTCACAACATGTTAAAAGTAATTATGAGTCGCTCAGCGGAATACATAATTACAAAGGATTGATCTGATGGTATGCAAAATGTCAGTAAACTGCATCTAATACTTTTTCCTTGCGAGATCTCAGAACATACGCGATTCGGCCTTGGACGGCGCAAAAGTTGAAATATTGCTTCACTTCAATCGGTTGGCCCGGTTAAAGTATTGCACACATTGATTAGATAAGACATTGTCCTGGTAGATTGGCCTTTTAACATTATTGACAGGAATGGGCGATTTCCAGAAACATCTGTGTAAAAAGTAAAACACTGTGTTCAGAACCCACCCTTTTTCAAGACGTTAATAAAATGTTGATAAGTCGCTCTTTCACATACATCATAACAAAGGGTTGATCTTATGCCACATTAAATTTCAGTATTGTACTTTAAATAGTTTTTCTTCGCGCGCTCTTGGAACTTGGGTGACGATTTCGAGTGTTTCGCTTGCCGCGACGTCAAATAGCTTTTTCCCTGTACACCGCGTTTGCGGCTAAGTCCGAAGCGGGAGATAGCGTTTTGGGGCAAGTTCGGGACTTGTTTTACTCATGAACCAAAAACAGCACGTTCACATACCAACAATCATTCAAAAGAACAACAACTGGAGAAACCCTTGCAAGTTGTTTGACGTTTTCAAAATATTTATTTAGCCTTTTAAATCTTCAGAGAAAAGTAAAAAAAATCACGGCTGTGGCCGCCATTTTGGATTTTCTCTGTGGGCCTCCCTAGCAGTGCCATTGCACATTTTCGCAACGAAAACCGTGCTACTGTTTCTTGTGTGTTAAATCTGAAAGCAATATAAGTGAACGAACAATTGAAAACTGATATCACGTTACTAAACTCCCAAAAGTAATAAATTACTTCCGACTGCGGTACACAATACATTTTCAAAGCAATTTTTATTATTTTTTAAGACATAAAAAATACAACGGAAGAAAAATACAAGCAATACATTTTTTTTTTTAAAGTACAAAATGCATAAACTGTGTCATAAAAAAGCACAGGTACTGTATCATTGGTTTGGCACTGTTGCAGAAAGTCCTTATCATCAGTTTTCATTTTGGCAGAGCAAGCGACACCCACAGTCCGACGAAAAATGTCCTCCATGTCAAGGAACATTTGCACAATGTTGTCTTTGACAAATGTCAGTCCTCCTCGGTTAAGCACCGTTGTCATGTCAGTTGAAGAACCACAATCACTTTCTGACAGCTCACTGAACTTCATTGCTTCTAAACAGCGCAGTTTCTCGTATCTGTATGCACCTTTCGTAAGGCCCCAAACTTTCTTTTTTAGTTTCTTCATCACACTCCCAGCAACATACCTGATCACATCCATCTCCTCCTCACACACTGGCACCGGTCGGTCATTCGCTTTGTCTTCCTGTTTGCACCCATAGGTTGTTTCGACCAGCCTTTCAAACATCCTGAAGCAAATGGAAGCTGATGCATGAGTCGACTTGGTGACCTCTGAAATGCTTGCATGGCTTGCGCAGTACAATGCAAAATACTTTGAGTAAGCCTTTTCCTTGGCCGCGTTCCGGAACTTCCCTTGTGGACCAAGGCATGACTCGAACACCTGAAGTTTGTCCCGAAGAACAGCACCTGTCAAACAGACCACAAAGTCTTACACTTGAACGCATACAACAGAACCCCCTTTTTATTACCTCAAACAATCTGAGAAAGCGGGTCTTTAAAAGGAGGCAGTCTTAAAATGAAGGCAAATTTACAGAAGTTATGCACAGACAAACTGACAAAATAAGGTCTTAAAACTAGAATAAAAGAGAGGGATTATCAAATTGGGGGGGGGGGGGGGGGTGGTCCACTGTATATATATATATACTAGAATGAATACCCGCTTCGCCGGGTAGCCGGCTTCGCCGGGAAGAAGTACTTAGAGCCATACGCCGGCTTCGCCGGGTCCGAACAATGGACCCGCCAAGCTTAGGTCCCTCCCAGATTCGTGGAATGGGAACAGCACGAAAATGATTCAGTGGCCATAATGCCATTCCTGACCATATCGAGTCCCATCCTTGTCGACGAATGTAACCGTGTTAATCACCTTTGGAGGCGAACTCCACTCAAACAGGACTGAGCAAGTTAGAGCTTATCTCTAAGCCCTTTTGAACTGTTATGGCTTCTCAAAGGAAGGCCAGTACATAAAATTACACAAAAGCCGCCAGACCACATCACAAACAGAACTGAACAATGCACAGGTGTTGCTCACATAGAGACACACACACACACACACACACACACACAAACACAGAGAAGCCGTATCTATAGAGAGATAGATGACAGTGTATTTTTCGCGTGGCTATAAATTGATTCGACCTTTGCACTTTTACAGTGAGGATAATTTACGGGTCCAATTTACGTTCTGGACACTGCGGTGACCTTCTAAAAATAGTAACAGAACGCCGGGAATATCCGAAGATGCCCCCTTCATTCAAAAGTGCACCATACGAAGGAAGGGAGGTAAACGCTGAAAACATGGAGAAGATGAGAAGATAAGGAAGAGTTACTTATAATGGTGAAATGAACACAAAAACCAAATTCGGTTCAGCGCTGCGCGCTGAGAGCACGTGTTGAAATATCTCATCGATGATATTGTGTCCGGGGTGTAGCTGAATACGGTGTCCAAATTTGAAAAAGATCCACCGAGAACTTTGGCTTTGGTGTGTCGGTATGGGGGCCCGGGTAGCTGAGGTGGAACCAAAATAGCTGAGGTGGAACCAAAATCGGTTCAGCGCTGCGCGCTGAGAGCACGTGTTGAAATATCGACCAGGTTGTGTCCTGTACCGGGTCTACCTGAATATGCCCACCAAATTTGAAGCAGATCCATCGAGAACTTTGGCCGTGCATCGCGAACTCACACACAGACACACACACACAGACACAAGTCGTATATATATATAGATATATAGATATATATATATATACAATAATAGATTTTTTATTAATCCATATCTTGGGATAATTCCCTGCCTCGTATAACTTTAAAAGAAAGGCAAACACACACACCATTGTATCCAAAAAGAACACTTCCAAATTGACAAGTCTGGAATGTGTACGCGAATGATCAACAATAATTACACGTATGCCATACAGGGAGCACTGCTTACTTGTCATGTATATATGACAGCTTATTCCCAGCGTAACTGAATAACTTGAAATTTAAACTTGAAATTGGTTTACATTATAAGCAAAAGCGAAAACACTACTCCAACAAAATTGTATTCATTCATACAGTGTTTCCCTAAACACTTACAGTCCAAGGTTTTAACATGGCTTCGCAGATCAGCTGACAGGCATTCATTTTCTGCAATCTCACTGCACACCTCTTCCAGAAGTGGAACTGTCACCTGTTGACATTTAAAAACACATGTAAATGTACACACAGTGACACAATAAAAAATCATGCGTAATGAGAATTATCCAAAAATATATATGATGCACTGGTGTCAAATGTGTTATGGTATTTTATGTTATCACAGAATCTAAGTCTTGAAAAATACACATGTTCACACAAAAATATGGCAAATACCACATGAGACTGAAATATACACAAATCTGCAGTAACTTGACTGAGAAATCACAAGCGGGTGTAGTTGTAGGCATCACAATCACAAGACAAAAAAATTCTGCCTTTATGTTTAATTACACATTAACATGCTTCCATTTGAAACTTCGAGGTCTTCATCGGGGATTGACGCCCAACAAAAGCTAATTGAAGCCCGACTTTGGGCGTCAATCCCCGATGAAGACCGAGAAGTTTCAAATGGAAGCATGTTAATGTTATTGTAATTCAATCTGACGACGATCTCTTTCCTGCTTTCATGTGGTTGTAAACAGACAGAATTGGTTCTGTTCTGTTCACACACTACTTTCAGAGCTGCAAGGGTCAAGTCCCAAGAAATATGTCTCTGTATTCCTATCTTATCACTCTGCTCCTGTTTTGTTTTGTTTCACACACATTTTCCCTTCTTTTTTTGACGGGTTTCTGGACAGCAAACTCTAAAACAAATTCTTTTCATTACAAAAGCGATCTTTGGAATTGACTGACGTAGTCCGGAAGACATCAACTTACGTCACGTATTCG
This sequence comes from Littorina saxatilis, assembly GCF_037325665.1. Classification (NCBI taxonomy): domain Eukaryota; kingdom Metazoa; phylum Mollusca; class Gastropoda; order Littorinimorpha; family Littorinidae; genus Littorina; species Littorina saxatilis. The sequence continues at coordinate 27,427,244 of NC_090249.1, forward strand.
ACGTCATCACTTCGCATACCTTATGGTCTCGGTATTTCGTTGGCCTTCATATTTCCTACTTGTAAAATGACCCTCAAAGCTAACCGAGACTAGTTGAGGCTGTATCAATGCGCCTCGCCAGCAGGTTGTTAATGGATTTTTTAGCGAGTGGTTATCGACAATTAATGACCGGTAATTTTTAATGAGTTGGGGCATTCTGACCAATCACAGGATCTGTTTCATTAAAACGCAAACTTGATTGAATTACAATAATTGTTAACAATAAATGTTGCAAATGTAACGAATAAATTCTCACCTTTTGTGAAATAGTAGCTTGACACACTTCTGACTGTATAAGTGTATTGGGTTTTCATCAACAACAAAAGTCGTGCTTGCTTCCTGAAACAAAATTATTCAATGATGAGAAGAACTGAATGTGGCAGTGTTCAAAGTGATATTCAAACTTGCATGTAACTATCAGTACCTATACTGTAAAACGAGAAGGCTTTTGCCATGCTCGTCAATCAGTATGTGTCATTCAGTGTTTTGTGCTGTGACAATGAAATGCAATCAATGATGAATGAATGTATAGATCTGCAACTGCAAGTTCTTGTAGTCTAGAAATAAATACAACAATACTTTCAATTGAAACCACAAACTAGTCAAATAAATTGTGTAAATAGTTGGACAAAGAGATGCTTATTAACCCAGGGAAATAACAGGATTTCTTAGCAAAACTTTCCCAACCCATGCCAATTACCTGATTCAGCCCGGCTTTTCTGCTTTTAACACTTACTTTCAGTTTCACTAGAATATATCACAACTACAAGAACAATGGAACAGGAATGAGATTTTGATGTTGTTGTAAACTACATCAGGATTTAACTAGTTTGGAAGCTCTGCTTACATACACAATACAGACAGTGACGGTCAATCGTGGTGACTGATAGTGCACTGAGACGGACGATTCGATTCGATCGCTTCACCACGCCTTTCCAACTCTGTGCTCCCATGCAGTTTTGGTAGATACATGCTTGTTCAAGTATGTTATTAGTATTACCAATATGAATCTTATTTTCCTTTAGATGGTCAGTTTTACTCACCTCTGCAACGGCAACCACCTCTGCGAATGCTGTGTTCATGCTGTCGAAGAATCTAACCGAAAGTAAACATTCTCGGAATCTACGCGCATCGGCCTTGACGCAAGTTCAATACTGAGCCAAAGAGCGCGGCGCGCCGTAGACCAGATTAATAGGTGCTTGATTTTGGTATTTTGATTTTAAATAACATTAAACCTTTCTTGGGGTTCATGGTCATGGCAACAGCCATAATAATATTATATCATGTATAATATTACATTTCAGCATATGTGAATTACATGTCATCATACCAAACTGTCATACATTTTTATTCCCACATCATTCTGATTGATCACAACCAAACCTACTATCAGTGGACACATCCAAATGCAAGCGCCTGTTCTTGACAACCTGCCACTGATCTAAAAATATAGATCAGTGCAATGCTGGGTCCTTTGCCGTGTAGGTAAAATGTACAATGTATTTTCTGATTTGTGCACAAAAGCTTTTTTATTTTTTTATTTTTTTTATTTTTTTTACATAACAATGTTTAATGTCACTGTATGTTTGAAAGACCATGGTCACATTTGTAAAACAAATGTTACATTAGAAAATAAATAACATTTTGGTTCATGATTTTTTCTACACCTGTGCTAAAAATAAGAAACAAGTCGCGTAAGGCGAAAATACAACATTTAGTCAAGTAGCTGTCGAACTCACAGAATGAAACTGAACGCAATGCCATTTTTCAGCAAGACCGTATACTCGTAGCATCGTCAGTCCACCGCTCATGGCAAAGGCAGTGAAATTGACAAGAAGAGCGGGGTAGTAGTTGCGCTAAGAAGGATAGCACGCTTTTCTGTACCTCTCTTTGTTTTAACTTTCTGAGCGTCTTTTTAATCCAAACATATCATATCTATATGTTTTTGGAATCAGGAACCGACAAGGAATAAGATGAAAGTGTTTTTAAATTGATTTCGACAATTTAATTTTGATAATAATTTGTATATATTTAATTTTCAGAGCTTGTTTTTAATCCAAATATAACATATTTATATGTTTTTGGAATCAGAAAATGATGGAGAATAAAATGAACGTAAATTTGGATCGTTTTATAAATTCTAATTTTTTTTTACAATTTTCAGATTTTTAATGACCAAAGTCATTAATTAATTTTTAAGCCACCAAGCTGAAATGCTATACCGAAGTCCGGGCTTCGTCGAAGATTGCTTGACCAAAATTTCAACCAATTTGGTTGAAAAATGAGGGCGTGACAGTGCCGCCTCAACTTTCACGAAAAGCCGGATATGACGTCATCAAAGACATTTATCATAAAAATGAAAAAAACGTTCGGGGATTTCATACCCAGGAACTCTCATGTCAAATTTCATAAAGATCGGTCCAGTAGTTTAGTCTGAATCGCTCTACACACACACACACACACACACACAGACAGACACACACACGCACATACACCACGACCCTCGTCTCGATTCCCCCCTCTACGTTAAAACATTTAGTCAAAACTTGACTAAATGTAATAAAAAGGTTGGTATATAAGTCACTCAAATACAGCAAAGTATGGTTTGAGTTTGTTGGGGTTGGGGTTGACCCTGCACAGTTCGACCTGTGATGTTTTTGTTGAACAATTTTGCCGTCACCCCTCCCATAGGGTGGCGTATGTCACAACTTCCTGTGTTACACAAACTCAATGATGACCAATTTTGCCTTCACCCCTCCCATAGGGTGACGGATGTCACAACTTCCTGTGTACACAAACGGATGACGTATTTCACAACAAAATGGCGCTGCCCATGGTCAAACCTATCAAAACTCGAAACTATCCGTATAGAATGGGGGCCTCCTGGCCCCCATAATAAATCAAGCAATGTTCGTACGCAGAAATAGATTTTCCCAAAGTCTTTGCTTCTGTCTGACTTCAAATTGGAGAAAACGTCAGGTGTCAAACGTTGCCTGCCACATTCTCAGTATCATTAATTACAAGCGACCAAGCCAGAATTTTACTCCCTGTGATGAAATCTGACACGTGGGTAACTTGATTCCAACATGTTTAAGATCGACTTTTGTGTGTGAAAGTAGTAGCCTACCTCGGACAGATTATAGTATCTGACACATTCAAATGTTTCATGCACAAGCTGGGTGCTCTCAGTTTTGCACAATTAAATTGTGTTTTTTTGTATTGTTTGATTTGCGTTAATATTTGTTTCAGTGAAAATATTGGAGAAAAAAACCATAATTATCGGCTGCGTGTTTGCATAATGTTGAATTGCCCTAAATGTGTATACACATTATCACATCATCACTAAAACAACAAATACACTACATGTAGCCTACTGATGGACTGAGAAAACAAAATCAGGGGTTGTATTTCTTGAAGAGGTGCGTTTTAAGTGCTCGTTTGAATGCTTGGGATGACTGAGAGTGGCGGATGTGAAAGGGGAGAGAATTCCAGTGTGTGGGTGCGCAGAAAGTAAAAGTGCGTTGTCCGTATGTTTTGGTTTTGGTGTGTGGAATGGTGAGGATGCGACAGTCAGAAGAGGCACGGAGTTGTCTTGCTGGAGAATAGACGGTGAGGAGTTCAGAGAAGTAAGCAGGAGACGAGCCAGAAAAGAAGTTAAAGCAGAGGGTGGACAGTTTGTAGTCAATGCGGGCTTTTATTAGACTTGAAGTGCCGCATATTACAGGAGGCTTCTCTCAAGAATGGGTCAACTTTATTTATATCATTACCATTATCATTATTATTTTGGACAACAGAATCACCTCCAGCACCAGACAATTCTGCTAGACGTTGCAGCCTGGCTGGAAGTGGACATGCCACCCGTGGCGTACATGATCTCCACCAAAAGCCTTCCAGTGCTGGGTATTTTCATTGGCGACCGCAGGTTGGCCATCATGCCCGGCATGTCCACAGTGGTCGAGAGGATGGAGAGACTGTGGGAGATGAATGTTGTGGTAGGAGCATCTTCTCTCGTTCGGGAAGGACTTCTCCGTGAGGAGAAAGACTTTCACAGGGCCGTAATGCGAGGTTGGTTGAAATCTACTAGTAAACGATTAATTGACCGACAAGTTATGTCAGCACGCTGTTAATTCAGTTGTTTTTAACTATGTTGATTTAAACAAGATATTTGTGTCAGTTTTAAGAAGTAAATTCCTCTTGTATCGCAGATCAATCCAAGCGTACACGTACGGTCTTGATACTAAGTTAATTCTCACTCCCAAACACATGATGGTTCAGCAGCCTGGTTCGACACTGAATAGAGAACAAATTTAAAAACAATCGTGAACTTCACATAATAACACAAAACCTGAGCATGATTTCTTTTATTGATTGCTTTTGATTTTCGACAAGATACTGGAATCTTCTTGTAAACATTATCTGCAAGAAGCTGTTATTCAGAATGTTTGTTTCCACAATTCAGTCCCGGAAAAGCAAAATAATGTGCACAAATAATAGCTTTGTAAAACTTGAATGTTTTTTTTTCTATCTTGTTGGCATACAACCACAGCTAAGATTGCAACCGTTCTTTATTTTTTATTTTTTTTAGCAATGATGAATGCACTACATTTTATTTCGACTACGCTGTGTTGCCATTGAATTCAGCTGTTGATATTTTTTGAACGGGGGTCGGAACACTGGTAATTCCTCATGCATGGGTCATCGTTTTACAGTGGACACAAGCAGACTCCCACCATTCCTCGCCACGCGTCATGCCTACGTGTACGCATGTTTACTCAACAACTGTAGGGAGTTTGCCAAAGCATTGACCATCGCCAGAGACGCAGTCACAGGGGTCACGGTAGGTCAAAACATATATTCTACTGGTCCATGCACAGCATTTACTGAAAAACTGCTGCTGTTTCATCAGCTGGGTGTCCGTTCTGTGTGTTTTTCCAGGTTCTTACTAACTCTTGGCTGTACGGCAATATCTGCATGTATGGTACCAGTTTCCATGTACATTGTGATATCTTCTTGGGTTATACGTATCACCGAGATATTAAATTATGACAAAGGCAACGGCTTACAGGTACTGAACGTCCTGCCAACTGACAGTCCTTCATCGTTAGTTGTATCTATTTGTGTGCAAAATAAACAGAAATTAATTATAAAACATCTAGCGATGTAACTATCTTGGTGTTTCGTATATAAGACGCCTCGCCAGCACGGATTGTTTTGTGGAACCATAAACAGTGGTGTCACCATCAGCTACTTTTTTTCCACACAGGATCCCGAAGAGAGAAGAAAGTTTGAGCAGTTGATCGATGAAATCAACGATGCCCTGGAGACTGCCAGTCAACGCAGAAACAGTCAGGGTCCTGCTGATCCACAGTGGCTGGAAGGGACCTATGCCTTGACAAACCAGGTCAGACATAATACAAACTTGATTTATTTCCACGACATTTTGTTTCGAGAACATGTTTATGATAAGATCAAATGATATCTTTTCAATTCTAACCAATTACTCTCTTAAGATTTTCTTTTATGTTGCTTATTATGTCCGAAGGAGGTAAGTGTAAATACGCAAATATTGAGCTGGGATTTTAATACCGCAAAATGTTTTCTACAGGCATTAATTATTTCGCTATACCAGCAAGAGTCAACATGAATTGTTCAACCTTACTGCGTACATGTATGTTATATTATATTTCATGCATTTATCCTTCGTGTGACTGCACTGTTCTTGCAGAGCCGAACAGAAGCCCAGGAAGCTGCTAGGCAAAGTTATCTTGCCCAGGCCAAGCACAGGAGAGGTTTGTTTTTTGCGAGCATCTCTTTCTGGACAAGATATTTGCAAGACTACGTTATATGCATTACGTTACGTTATATTTGTAGACACAACCATATTTGTCGGTGATGCGTAGACACTCGGTTCTCACCTCACCCTGAAGGTCAGTGTCTTCCGTCTTCGGTAGGCCTTCGTGGGTGTGATTTTGGACTTTTCCTTGTCCTAGACAAGTTTCCTCACACGGTTATCGGCCCTCATCTGGCCGGGTTTGACTTTCGAGTGTCCTTCTCCTAGGAAAGCTGCCTATCAGGGCTGACGAGTCTTTCCAACCCGGCGCTTGTGAAAGCAGCAAAACATGGGGCATCTTCATCCGCTAAAACAGCCGTTGGGAGCTCCTCGTCCGCCCGTTTTTCCGTTGGGATGTGAGACTAAGGGTCCTCTTCCGCCTTCACAGCCGTTGGGAGTACACTCTCCTCGTCCGCCTGGTCAGCCGTTGGGACGTAGAGTCTTTGAAGGTAACCCATACCTGGGGGTTTGGTTCATGGGCGCCAGGGCGTGTCCACGCACCGGTGGGCCTGCATGCCGCATGTTCGGGGCCAAACCTCCTCCGCGCCCTTGCAATTCTGCCTGGGGACATTAGGCCCCCAGTTACCACCCAACACCTCGTGGAGGGTTGCTTTAAAGCTTGCATAGGACTTGTTGTGGAGAGGCTTACTGGCAGGGAGAGACTTACGCAAGGCTGCTCTCTTTTTCGCCGGTCCTGCAAGCAGCTTGGCTAGCGGGCAGTGAAGGCTGAAAGCGAGATGTGACAAGCACATGTATGTACGCCAACACGCTGCGGGCGCATCACACAACCATTCGTTGGGCGTTACGTTATAAGACATACACCCAAATAATCAGTTTTGCTTGTTTGATTGTAAAACATGATGGTACTTAATTTGTGTGTGGTTGACCTTATTTTACAGAAACAAATCTTTGAAAAAACGTTCTTTTGTAGATAAACATATGAAATGAATTGCAGACTTATAACGGGATAGTATACTTTTATTATAAACACGTGTTTTGCTGTCGTGGCAGTGAGGACAGTTTCGGTGGGCAGACGAGGTCGGACGCCATCACCAGCGCCCCTTAGCCACCAGTCCGCACAAGGCACTTTGGGAGATGGTCGCAATAGGTCTTCATCCTTCTGCCACCCCTCCAACGTCAACTTCTCTCTGTACACTCAACCAGCCAGAGTTAGCACCTGTTCTGCTGGAGACCTTTCTCGAGGTGCATCCGGCCCAACAGCTTCTCCCTCCTCATGTGAGAACATTCTGTATGGTAGTGATTTGGACGACGACAGTGATGACTACGAGGAAGATGTGTATTATGCTGATGAAGAGGTCCGCTTTCATCATCTTGATGACCAGGACATAGAGTATATTGCCAAAGAGAGTTCAACAGTTGAAATGTTGACCGTTGAAGATGAAGACGAAGCACAGAACTGGTTTGAAAAGAGTGAAGAAGGTTTGCAAAATGGTGAGATCGAAGAAAGAGAAGAAGAGGGAGAACGCATTGAACTGTCTGAGCAACAGAAAGAATACTTCAATAAAGGTGGTCGAGGTTATGTTTTCTACCCGGCCCTCTTTCTGAATGCTGAAGCAGAACACCTTCTGAGAAGTGACCGAACCAAGTATGTCCGCTGTCAGATAAAGATTGAAAGAGCACACAAATCAATTGCGAAGGTGCTTGACTCTAAATGCAAGTACACTGATATCCTGATCGATGGTCGCTCCAAAGCCAACCAGACGTTCATGGATGACGAAGTGGTAGTGGAGATCACCGCAGAGCCTGGAAAGACCAAGAGTCTGAAGCAAGGGAGAGGAGCAGGCCCTGCAGGGCCAAACAATTCTGTTGAGAAGATGCCCCACGGAAAAGTGGTTGGCCTTTTGAACAGGGTCAACTATAGTGATGTGGATCATCCTGTTATGTTCTGTACATTGGACGAGAAGGAAGGTCATCTGATGAAGCCTCTTTGCAAAACAGTTCCAAAGATTCACGTCCTAAATGACCTGGTCCGGAAGAAATTTCCTGCCTTGAAAAAGAACAGAATAGAACTAAAAACAATAAGCCCAGATGGCGAAATCGTCCACAAAGAGTTCCTGAATGTTCAACCAGATAAACGTGAACAGTATGTTTTCAAGGTGGCGATCCTTGCTTGGAGACCCCAGAACATCTATCCCCTTGGTGCAGTTCTGAGTTGGCATATAGGAGGGAGGGATTATGCAGGAGGACTTCGCGTTCTTTCTATGCAGCAACGAGTCCCGAGATGTTATCCAAGAACTGCCGTGGAAAGCACAACACTTTTGCTCCAGCAGAGTCTGTCCAAGAAGGATCGTCTTGATCTGACAAAACAGCGACTGTTCACCATTGACCCACCCGGCTCCAAGGACCTTGATGACGCAGTCAGCATCCAAAAGAAAGGCACCCATTACGTCATAGGGGTCCACATTGCTGACGTAGCAGCGCAGGTACCGAAAGATAGCGGAGTTGATCAGGAAGCCAGAAAGAGAGCCGTGACTTTCTATTCGCTCAATCGCAGACCACATGCCATGCTTCCTGAACCACTGAGTCACGGAAAATGCAGTCTGCTTCAAGACGAAGAGCGTCTGGCCCTGTCCGTCTTCCTCACATTCAATGAAAAGGGTAATCAAGTAAAGGAACCCGTCATTCGCAAAACGGTCATCAGATCCCTCGGGCAACTCACATACGCAGAGGCACAGAAAGCAATCGATGAAGAACATGTAGATGTGGATCCTTTAGTGCAAGAAGACATCCGAGAGCTCCACAAAATCACTCGCATTCTCAAAGAAATGCGTCAGAAGAACTCCATGCTGTTCGTGCCATTCGAGGACCCGCGCCTCCAAGAGCTGGAAAGAATCAACGAGCACATAGAGGCCCATTCGCTTATCGAAGAGCTGATGATTTTGGCAAACTCTACAGTAGCCAAGTACCTGACGAAGCTATTAAGGTATCGAGACGTAATGCTGGTTCGCTGTCACAAGGCACCAACGTGGGAGGAGCTGGCGGAGTGGAGAGACACGGAGGGATCCGTTACAAACCTCGTCATGCAGCTGCAAGGGAAAAGCGTCACTCCCAGTGGCACACAGCTCTCCTTCAATGCCAATGACATTGCAGCCGGGGCAGCACAGCAACGACAAAACGTCGTGGTGCAGAAAGAGGTCTGGAAACAGCTGTGCAGATATATGGAGGAAGGGGACATGACTGAAGCACGGAGACTGGCTTTCATGGACGCCTTGCACCCTTTGCAGTGTTTGGCCAACTGCCGGTGGATGGACCTAATGGAAACAGCCCAGTATCGCTGCTACTCTGGTCTGAACGGGTGAGTGCCCTTTGCTGTATGTGGAGACATTTATGTTTGTGTGTGGAGGGGATGTACCGTAAACTACCTTAAGAGCGCCCACCCCCAGTATGCACCAATTTCGATCGAAAGTAGGGGGTGGGCGTTTACTAGGTAATGCACCCCTTGCAGGATCGGTTCCTCGTGAGAAATGGCGATATTTGATCACATGGTATAAAAATGTCTATAGTATTCGTTTCTGTGCAAAAATGTCTACCCCATTTTTCTGTGTCACACATGCGTTCGCGTTTGTGCTGGTGCTTTGCCTGAATGTAATCTGCAAACTAACCCCACAAATCCCTCTGTGTCATGGTTTTAGAATAAATGCAAATATCTCAAAAGACAACTGAAAATTATGGCTCAAGATCTGCTTCGTTTAACCGGCGTTATTAATACCAAGTATGATATTTGCAAGGGGTTCATTTGCACTACTCTAATCAAAGTCATCTAGGATCTTGTTTTGGCAATGCTATTGATTAATTGATTGATTTGCAACCAAATGACATTTTCTCCCACAGATCTGAACGACGACATTTTGGCCTTGACCTCGATGTGTACACACACTTCACCTCCCCAATCCGTCGGTATGCCGACGTTTACATTCAAAGGCTTCTTCATGCTGCCTTGGAGAGCTCGGCTCCAGACATGAACCCTGATGACGTCACAACACTCTGTCAGCACATCAACAGCGCCACTTCGCGACAGAGAGTGTTTGAAAAAGGCTGCAAGTCACTGAAGGTATCAGAGGGTCTCCAACGCCAACCACTGGTGTTCAGAGCCTACGTGGATAAGGTCGACGATGAGCAGCTGACGGTGTGTGTGCCCTCGCTGCTCAAGGTGCCTGACCGCAGGCAAGAGCTGCCTTTCAGTATGCTGGGGGTTAGCTCACAGCCGGAGCTTGTCACAGACACTGCGCTCAGGAAGGATACTGTCACGGTTCAATGGACCAAGAGGATTTACGACGTGAGTCAGACCTGCCCTAGAAGTTTCATGTCCCACCGAAAACAACTGGAAAAATCAAAACACAGATCTGCCAATGCTGCCATCAAGATGACACTGCGTCCAGATATGAATAGCGTGGCGGTGAAACATCAGGACTGGGCAACAATACTGCAAACTTTGACTTCCAGCGCGGAAGGCTTTGAAATGCTGGTCCCAGAGCCTGTTGAGAGAGGCCAGTCGGAAGTCGAGTACATGTCTTCAGAAAAACGAGACGGAAGTGTTTCGCTGCTGCCACTTAAGTTCGTCAGGCAGTACACTCGGGGACAGGTCGTACAGATCCAAATGTCTGCAGAGCCTAAGAAAGGGATGCTGCAACCTCGTGTAGAAATGTTGCATACGGCACGCAACGCTAGCGTTTGCACACAGCATGTGACAGACCCCATCCAGGCGCTCACACACTTTGCTACACGCGCTACAAAGGGCCACAACTTTTCCAGCTACAAGGACTACCAGCAGGCCTGGATGCCACTTCTGGAGATGGAAGCCGCTGTGGGTGCAGCAGACGGAGACGGAGGAGTCGTCATTGACAATGTTACTGTTACCATGAAGGCGCAGGGACCCTCAAACAGTCTTAAGTACCGTGGCTTCTTCACTCTCAATGCAGCATTCTGCTACGACCGCTGCATCGATTTCGGAGGCAAATCCCCCAGCAGCATAGGCAAAGACGAGGTAAAGAAAGACAATTCGTTTCCCTTGGACTACCTCTGTCTTCGCTACAAGATGGAGTGCTCAGACATCATTGCATCAAGAGTTCAGTCGAGCGGAATACCCGAAACGGTGGACAAACAATTTACGTGGCTTGCCCACGCCAGCGTGGTGGATGTGATCCACAGAGGCCGCAAGTCAGAAGATGGAGGAGAGCTTGTGGTGACTTTCGTCCTGTCTCCTTCCAGCCCGCGACCACCCTCGCAGCTGATGGCGAAGGACGGTGTCAAACTCACTTTGGAAGTTCTGCCAAAGTCGGATGTTGACAGGTAGGATGCTATACGAAAGCAATGTTATATAGAGACGTATCGAGGCGGCTAACTTTACTCATGAGTCTCTTACTTCCATTGTTTAAGCTTTTTTCGTCCCAAATTTTAAAAAAATCATATTCATGCGCGTTGTTGCTTCCCGAGATCTCCTCTTCATAAAATCGGGCCTTTTTGCTAACATATTACTCATGCAAGGTTGGCAAAAGCCCATGACCACCCTCCTTTGGAATGGAGATTACAAAGTGTCTTGGACATTTGCCAGAGGATTTGCATGGTCACAAACTTTGCGAGACGCTTGCTTTGAGCTAACGTTATTTTCTAATTTAGATATTGAACGAGAGTCTTCAGGTGAGAAGGACTGTTGTGATGTATAAATAACTTTTTTAGAGTAGCAAATAGCTAATATGAAAACACATAACTTAACAATAACAATAATGCTGAGAGCTAATCAGGTCAAATTGTGCAGGATTCTAGAGAAAAAAAGGGCTCTTTAACTCCCTTGGTATGTTTAACAATCAGCTACGATTTCTGCATGGTTTATTACAAATTGATAACTCGCATTAAAGAATTCGCAGCCCATCACTATCACAGATAACGACTCCGAATGCTATTCAATCAAGCATTTGCTTGTTTAGCTTTATTTTGGCATGACGACGTTACTGCTTCGAAGCAGACTGCCTGATAAGGAGGAGCTCTTTATGACACAGTGCTGCAAACTTAAAAAATGCCCCCCCCCCCTCCACAAAAATCAACAACAAAAAACAACAAAACACACCACACACACACGCTGTAATAAGTGCAAGAAGTAAGATGGCTAATGCAGATTGTACGGCATGACAGATGTTATTGGTAACAGGATAATCAACAACAAGTGCCTCTGCATGTTTCAGACGGGCTCAACAGATGTTGATACAGCTCAAAGATACAGATTTTGAACTGGCACGAGCTATTGCATTTGGCAGACAGATCCCAAAGCTTGGTAAGTATTCAGTCTACATTCATGAACACACCTGATATACCATACGTGTAAGAATGAGCATTAATTAGGATCGGTAGTATGGATGCAACAACCTCCTTGTGTGTCATAGTTTATGAAGGGTCACATTAGGATTTATGCCGAAATAGCACTTCCAGAAAGAAAGACAATTAAAAATTCATTCATTTGCGAGACAGAGACAGAGAGAGGTGGGGGCAGAGACAGACAAACAGAAAGTCTGAATAAAAAGAAAACACACCAGTAACCAGGTTAGGTACGGTTATATCTATAATCAATATTTCGGCACGTTACTGCCTTCTTCGGGATGGTAAGCTTCATAAACAGAAAGTTTATTAGGATTTAAGCCGAAAAAGCGAACCCAGCAGGTTAGAAAATTAAAAAATGCATTCATTTGCTACAGAGACAGAGAGAGAGTGAGATTGAGAGAGAGAGAGAAAGAGAGAGAGAGAAAGAGAGAGAGAGAGACAGACAGACAGACAGACAGACAGGCAGGCAGACAGAGACAGAAAGAGAGAGAGAGAGAGAGAGAGAGAGAGAGTATGCTATGACATTGTCCCATTGCTTTGTATGGCCTTGTAGAACACGACCACAAACGTTTGGGTATGAAGGACGAGAACCACGAGGTATACGCCGAAAGCAGCACCGAAAGCTCCCTTGACAGGAACAACACACGTCAGCTGGAAGCCATCAAGCTTGCGATGACAAAGAGCCTTGCTGTCATTCAAGGACCACCAGGTGTGTACATTTAAACGCCTTATTTTTTTCACAAAGGAAGATGACGAATAAGTTTTTTCACAAAATTATCAAAAACTGAACGCAAATAGGATGTCGAGTCCTTTGTTGAATAAAAAAATAAATAAAAATAAGTATTCCATAGTCGAAAGGGATGTTCTTTAAAGGCACAGTAAGCCTCCCGTAAACCATCACAGAGCTCCCCGAGCGTCTACATACAGTACAAGCATACTTCCATTTAAACGCTCACCGAACGGGAACATCCTGGCTGCTTTCTGTCGAGCGTGAGAAATTTTCAAAGAATTTGTTTTCGTGGACTTGGCCCTTTACAACAATGGCGCCTCGTTTTGGTGCTGGACGGCTGTTATGAATATCCCGGAAATCACGCCCGGACAGTAAGCCTCCCGTAAACCATCACAGATACTGTCAGGCTTTTACACACAGTACAAACACCCTTCCATTTGAACGCTCACCAAACGGGAACATCCTAGGCGCCCTACGTAAAGAGCGAGCAATTTTTAAAGAATTAATTTTGCAGATTGTTTCGAACACTTTTTGGACCCATCCTGAACTCAGGTCAAAAATGAGTTACTTCCCTTAAACTGGCGATAGCCGTGGATCGATGATTATCAGAATGTTTTTGGACCGTGGTGCGTTTTTGCGCTAGACCTAACTTTTAAAATCTAAATAATAAATTGACAGCTTGTTACACAAACATTCTTTAATCATAAAAGAATTCTTTTTTCATCAAGACAAGATCAGTGCAATTCGAAGTTGTGAAAGTTTGAAAAAAGAAAAGCCCGGAAGCAGGGTCACGCAAGGGTCGTAGCAGACGACGGTTTATGCCATCAAAAGCTATCGCTAGAGTTCTTGTGAACCACAGCCGTTTGTTTCGTGCATAAAAACGTGCTATTGTAGATAAGCTCACATCGAGTCGCATTCAAATGACTAACTGACGACTACATTGTGAAAAAGGGAAACTGGATCACACGGGTTCACGATGGCTTAGGGGTAAGATAAACCACGCAAAAATAAATTCTTTGAAAATTGTTCGCTCTTTACGGAGGGCACCTAGGATGTTCTCAATCGGTGAGTGTTTAAATGAAAGGGTGTTTGTACTGTGTGTAAAAGCCTGACCGTATCTGTGATGGTTTACGGGAGGCTTACTGTGCCTTTGGCTGGATTTGAATAAGAGGTTTTTGTGTGGTATGTTTGTTGTTGCTGTAGTCGTGTATGTAATGTTCTTGCATGTTGAAGGCAAGCTGGATTGAAGAAAAAATGTGTATTGTTACTGCTTTGGTGTGAAGTATGTTGTTAATAAGTGTGCACATTCTTTAATTAGGAACTGGCAAGACCAACGTAGGGATCAAGTTGGTGTACCTGTTCTCCAAGGTCAACCGACAGCTTCAAGAAGAGGGAAAGGGAAAAAAGACCGTGCTCTACTGTGGACCGTCAAACAAGTCTGTCGACCTTGTTGCCAGTGAGTTAACATCCAGTTAACCTTAAATCATCTGATACTGAAACCATCTAAGAAGAAAATCAGTGGTGGTTATAAAAAAAACTGTTGTAAATGTATTTTGTACATCCATATCATCATCAACATTGTAAATAGCATTTCTCTACGCTTAGTTAACACCTGGTGGGTTTTTTTGTTACAGATAGCTAATATAAAACCACATAACTTAATAATTACAATAATGCTGAGAGCTGATCAGGTCAAATTATGCAGGATTCTAGAAAAAAAAGGTCTCTTTAACTTCCCTGGGAATTGAGACGAGGGTGGTGGTGTACGTGTGTGTTTGTGTGTGTGTGTGTTGAGCAATTTCGAGAAAACTACTGGACCGATCTTCATGAAACTTTACATTAGGAAAAAAAGTGAAAGAGATGCACATTTTCCAGTTTTCATAAATGTTGTACCCACAATGTCAACATTTGGATCACTTTAACTTTTTATCCCAGAGCCTATTAGCCTTCCGAACAAAACATCTATCAGAATGTATGAAACATTTCTGCAAAAGTTCAAATTATTCTGATGAATAGTTTTGATATTATCTTGTCATCCGTGAACTAACATGTTTTGTTTCATCGCTTTTCTTATTTTTCATTTGATAATTTTTACTAAGTCAATCAAAAAGCAAAGTTTGTGATCATATACTATTGTCATCATTTTCACGAGTTTCTATTCACAAGCAGCTGGGAAATAAATCTCATGTTCGCCATGCAATAAATCCCCGGTTCTCATAGTTGCAGGAAGCGGGTTACATGGATAATCAAAGGCAAACCCAATCGAAACGCACGGGGATTATTCGGCTCTTTTCATTGGCGTTTCCCCAGATCTGGACAGGCAGACGACACTGCTTCGCAAAGTTCTAAAAACGAACTGGTAAACAGAAAAGTAAACATAAAACAAAACTACTTCATGAAAGGTAATAAAATCATACTTTATCGCAAACAAATGAAACCTAGCAAAGTTATTGAGTGCGTGTATCTCTGTTTCGATTACCGGCAAAGACGTTCGGAGAAACACGAACGTCAAATCCAAGTCAAACCAATTGACCCCTGACATACACATTTTGACCCGTGCACAAGACGCAAAAAACAAAAAATAATAATACAAAAGCAAGAACATAGCAACAAGAAATGTAGACATCTGACAAAGCCGAGCAAGCAGAATGACAAGTCCAATGAAAAACAGAAAGCCAATGAGAAACAAGATCGCGATTTTCTTTCCTTCGCGGCACCACGCAAATCTTCTGTGTCCTTTGACCCAATTCGTGCCATGCTGCACGATGCAAAGCTTCTGTGACCTTTGACCCAACGTGGCTTCAACAAATCATCATTACCGTAAAATCCCTAGCATAAGCCCACCCCCCCCTGTGCACAGATTTAGGGCAAAATTGGGGGGTGGGCGTTTGCTAGGGATAGACCCCTTTGCACAAAGTAAGTTTTGTGCTCAACCGTGTAATTGAGTGAATACAAACCCCGAAAGCATGTAAGTTAGGTCGTGTGAGTAGAAGTGAAGGAAAAAAAGAAAGAACAAGTCGCGTAAGGCGAAAATACAATATTTAGTCAAGTAGCTGTCGAACTCACAGAATGAAACTGAACGCAATGCCATTTTACTCGCAGCATCGTCAGGCCACCGCTCATGGCAAAGGCAGTGACATTGACAAGAAGAGCGGGGTAGTAGTTGCGCTAAGAAGGATAGCACGCTTTTCTGTACCTCTCTTTGTTTTAACTTTCTGAGCGTGTTTTTAATCCAAACATATCATATCTATATGTTTTTGGAATCAGGAACCGACAAGGAATAAGATGAAAGTGTTTTTAAATATATTTGGACAATTTAATTTTGATAATGATTTTTATATATTTAATTTTCAGAGCTTGTTTTTAATCCGAATATAACATATTTATATTTTTTTGGAATCAGCAAATGATGGAGAATAAGATAAACGTACCACCACATGGTCCATTCCTTAACGTGGTGTGGTGGTTTGCGTGTCTCGGTGACCCTAAGAGCTATGCCAGCAGGAGTGTAAACTCCTGGAAGGGCTTCCCAAGCTGGACAGGTCGAAAGGTAGAGGCCAGACTAATATGGACCAACCTTGTGCTCACAGGGCAGGTCCTTGGGCCATGAGCTAAGGGTGAGGTAACCCTGACAGAAACCTCGAGTGCTGAAGACGTATGTGTTGGGCCGCACGGCGCACTCCAACAAACCACAACACTACGCATCAACTGCCATTATGACACTTGGAGACAGAATTGACAGTAATGGTGCTCGCCCTGTGAGGATCCACCAGGCAGGTGCAGCGCCGGGCTCCGCGCCTCAAAGGAGTCCACCCTCAGCTACTGGAGGTCCCTTCATCTCGTCTTGTGGAGCCAGGGGACGAGAAAGGAAAGCGACTGGCCGGAAAAACAGCAGAGCCAAGGACAACCCCACTATTAACATCATGCATTGGAATGCAGAGGGGGTATCCAATAAGAAGGAAGAATTAGAGCACTTCCTCTATGAAAACAGCATCAACATCTGCTGCATTCAGGAAACACACCTGCAAGAAGGGAAGCCCTTTAAGATCCGAGGGTACCAGGTGTTCAGGAGTGACAGACAAGGGAGGAAGAAAGGAGGAGTGATGACTCTGGTCAGGAACAACATAAATGCCAGTGAAACCAACAGATACATGGAAGAAGCAGAGTACATAGAAGTCAAGATAACGACCAATGACAGCAAGATGAACATCGTCAACTACTACTGCCCCAACGACAAGATGCTGTCGCTTGACACAATCCAGGTCCCTGACAGCGGCTTCCTCATCGCTGGAGACTTTAACAGCCAGTCCCAGAGTTGGGGATATAAAACACTAGACAGGCGAGGAGAAGACATTGAATCTTGGCAGGACGACAACCACCTGATCCTTGTCAACGACCCCACAGATCCGTCTACCTTCTACTCGCGCCGCTGGCACTCAACAACAACACCAGACCTGGCATTGTGCACGGATGACATCCACAAAACCATCTCAAGAAAAGTGGATGAACAGCTGGGTGGAAGCGACCATCGCCCAGTTCTCCTTACCATCAGTAGAGACTCAGCATCTGAGCATCCACAACACCCGAGATGGAACTACAAAAAGGCAAAGTGGGGACTGTTCAACATACGAACAAATGAGCTGACCAGAGCCATAGAAACAGAGGGGAGAAACATCAACAACGTGATAAAGGAGTTCAATGCTAGCATAATCCAGGCAGCCAAGGACAGCATCCCACGTGGAGTGAGGAAGGACTACATCCCATACTGGTCCGATGAGCTGCAGAAGACGCACGATGCACTCACAAGAATGAGAGAAGAGGCAGAGACGAACCCTAGCCAGGAGAACAACATCAAACTCCAAGAAAGCAAAGCAAAACATCTGAAGACAAAGCTAGAGTGCAAGAGAAGAGGCTGGAGAGAAAAGACGGCAGGGCTGAATATGGAAAAAGACACAACAAAGCTCTGGAAACTTACAAGAGCACTGAATGAAGAGGGCAACAAGGGACAGAAGATCACCCTGGAGGAGGAAGGAAGAACACTCACTGGAAAAGCCGCTGCCAATGCTTTCGCCCAAGCATATCGGGGAGAAAGCGACACCACCATACCCCTGCCTCTACAAAAGGAAGTCAGAACAGAAATTAGAGAAAGAACAGAAAGAAACGTACAGGATGCCATGCAACAAGACATCACCATGGCCGAGCTGAAGAATGCCATCAAGAAGCTCAAAAAGAAGAAGTCTCCAGGTCCAGACAACATTACGAATGAGATGTTGCAACACATAGGCAACTCGGCCCTCCAGAAACTACTGGGCATCTTCAACCTCAGCTGGAGACAGGGACAGGTACCTCAGTGCTGGAAGGAAGCCAGGATGATCCCAGTTTTAAAGAAAGGGAAAAACAAGACCAAAACCCTGAGCTACCGACCCATCAGCCTGACAAGCTGCGTATGCAAAACCATGGAGCGCATTGTCAACCAGCGCCTGCAGCTGTACCTGGAATCGGAAAGCATCATCGTCCCAGAACAAGCCGGCTTCCGACAGCACAGAAGTACGGAGGACCAGACAACACACCTTAGCCAGGTCATAGAGGATGCCTACCAGGCCCAGAAAGTCACCCTGGCCACCTTCATTGACCTGCAGAAGGCCTTCGACAAGGTCTGGAAAGATGGACTCCTTGTGAAGCTCCTACGTTCCGGCGTCAAAGGCAACATGTACCAGTGGACCAAGTCGTACCTGCACAACCGAAAGGCCAGAGTGCTGGTGGACGGTCACTGTGGCCGAAAGGTGCTACTACGCCAAGGAGTTCCACAGGGAGGAGTACTCTCCCCCACGCTATTCATACTCTTCATTAACGACCTGGTACCAGAGTTGCCCAAAGGAGTCCAAGCGGCACTGTATGCTGATGACCTTGTTCTCTGGTGCTCGGAAGAGTATGCAACCACAGCAACCTACAGGATGCAACTTGCCCTAGAAAAGGTTGCAGCGTGGGCGGAAGACTGGTGTGTGACCATCAACAGGGAGAAGACCACTGCCACTCTCTTCACACTCTCTGCCAAAGCGACACCTGGCAAACTGACCTTGGGGGACACACCCCTGAAATTTGAAGACCAGCAAACATACCTGGGGGTCACCTATGACAAGCGCATGACCTGGAAACAACACATCATGAATGCAGAGGGAAAGGCCAGGAGAAAACTAAACATCATGCGGAAGCTGGCAGGATCACACTGGGGTGCAAACGAGAAGATCATGAAAACAGTCTACCAGGGGACTGTACGACCGCACCTCGAGTACGGATCAAGCTCTTGGGCAACAGCAGCCAAGACACACCAGCAGGCCCTAGACAAAGTACAGAACCAAGCGCTGAGAATCATCACGGGCGCAATGAAATCAACACCCATACAGAAGATGGAACAGGTGACTGGCATTCCTCCACTGAGCAAAAGGCGAGACTGCAAAACAATGGTACAAGCCACCAAGTACCAGTGCACTCATGACCATCCAATGAGTGACAGACTCAAGAAGATGTCCTTAGGCAGGCTGAAAAGATCAAGCTTCGCTCTGGAGGCAAGGGCTTTGCAGAAGAAACATCAGACAGAGATGCCAGAGCTAGTGGAGCCACCATCTTTCTCCCTTGACGCCCCACCCTGGGAAGACAGACAAGGAAACCTGGACATACAGACCAGTGTCCCCTACCTCACAACAAAGGACGAGCAGAGCAATGCGACGAAAAAAGCCCTGACTCTTGCCATGCTTGAAGAAAGGTACCCCCAAGAAGCATGGATACGGGTGTATACTGATGGGTCAGCCACAGAGGCCGTCAAAAATGGAGGAGCGGGGGTGTATGTCCAGTACCCCAGTGGAGAGAGGCAAGCAGAGGCTATACCAACAGGCCTCCACTGTACAAACTACAGAGCTGAGGTACAAGCACTGATCCATGCAGCATACACCATCAACGACAGAGTCAACCATGACAACCAGGTGGTCTTCCTGACTGACGCTCTGTCAGTACTACAAGCAATGACCAGTAGCAAACTGCCTCAGCTGGAACACGCTCTACACAACATCAAGAGCCTGAGGACAGTACTGCAATGGATCCCCTCCCACTGTGGTGTACAAGGAAACGAAGAGGCGGACAGGATGGCAAAGCTGGGTGCAGAAGATGAGCAAGAGAACAACCCTGTGAGCCTGACAGAGATGAAGACCATCATTAAGTCTCTGCACAGGACGCCCCAGCCACAGGACAGCTACCACCTGCTATCCAGACCACAGCAGGTGGTCATCTTCCGCCTGAGAACGGGACACAACAGACTTAACCAGCATCTCCACGGGAAGCTGCATGTTGTGCCCTCCCCCATGTGTTCTTGTGGAGAAGCAGAGCAGGACACGGCCCACATCCTACGAGACTGTAGGAACCACCAGGTGCTGAGAGAGGAAATCTGGCCATTGCCGGAGTCCCTGCACAACAAGCTGTACGGGCCAGTGGCTGCGCTGCAGAGGACCACTAATTATATCTCAAGATCTGGACTCCAAGTGTGATCGGCGATCGAAAAGAAGAAGAAGAAGATAAACGTAAATTTGGATCGTTTTATAAATTTTTATTTTTTTTTACAATTTTCAGATTTTTAATGACCAAAGTCATTAATTAATTTTTAAGCCACCAAGCTGAAATGCAATACCGAACCCCGGGCTTCGTCGAAGATTACTTGACCAAAATTTGAACCAATTTGGTTGAAAAATGAGGGCGTGACAGTGCCGCCTCAACTTTCACGAAAAGCCGGATATGACGTCATCAAAGACATTTATCAAAAAAATGAAAAAAACGTTCGGGGATTTCATACCCAGGAACTCTCATGTCAAATTTCATAAAGATCGGCCCAGTAGTTTAGTCTGAATCGCTCTACACACACACACACACACACACACACACGCACACACGCACGCACATACACCACGACCCTCGTTTCGACTCCACCTCGATGTTAAAATATTTAGTCAAAACTTGACTAAATATAAAAAGGACTTTGAGGCAAAGAAGGCCAACCATGAGAGAGAGAGAGAGAGAGAGAGAGAGAGAGAGAGAGAGAGAGAGAGAGAGAGAGAGAGAGAGAGAGAGAGAGAGAGAGAGAGAGAGAGAGAGAGAGAAGGACTGGCTCTTCTGAAAACAACCCGAGCATAGTCATTCATATAAATTTATGAAGTAAAAAGAAAATCGCCAGACCTTTGCAAGGACAAACAATAACAACACATGTACAATTCCGGGAAAAAGAAACTTGATGAAATGTCGAAATGTCAACACCAATGAAGCCCTTTCTTTCTGTACAGGGAAGAAATTACACGATCGTCTTTGGAAATGAAACGTTAACTGAACTTGGATTTTGTCTTCAAAAGGCCCAATCTTTCTGAGATAGAAAAACCCACAAACTTAGGAAAAAACAAGTCGCGTAAGGCGAAAATACAATATTTAGTCAAGTAGCTGTCGAACTCACAGAATGAAACTGAACGCAATGCAACGCAGCAAGACCGTATACTCGTGGTCCACCGCTCACGGCATAGGCAGTGAAATTGACAAGAAGAGCGGGGTAGTGGTTACGCTATGCTGCATAGCACGCTTTTCTGTACCTCTCTTCGTTTTAACTTTCTGAGCGTGTTTTTAATCCAAACATATCATATCTATATATTTTTGGAATCAGGAACCGACAAGGAATAAGATGAAAGTGTTTTTAAATTGATTTCGAAAAAAAAAGTTTGATAATAATTTTTATATATTTAATTTTCAGAGCTTGTTTTTAATCTGAATATAACATATTTATATGTTTTTGGAATCAGCAAATGATGGAGAATAAGATAAACGTAAATTTGGATCGTTTTATAAATTTTTAATTTTTTTTACAATTTTCAGATTTTTAATGACCAAAGTCATTAATTAATTTTTAAGCCACCAAGCTGAAATGCAATACCGAACCCCGGGCTTCGTCGAAGAGTACTTGACCAAACTTTCAACCAATTTGGTTGAAAAATGAGGGCGTGACAGTGCCGCCTCAACTTTCACGAAAAGCCGGATATGACGTCATCAAAGACATTTATCAAAAAAATGAAAAAAACGTTCGGGGATTTCATACCCAGGAACTCTCATGTCAAATTTCATAAAGATCGGTCCAGTAGTTTAGTCTGAATCGCTCTACACACACACACAGACACACAGACACACGCACATACACCACGACCCTCGTTTCGATTCCCCCTCGATGTTAAAATATTTAGTCAAAACTTGACTAAATATAAAAAGAGAAGAGAAACTCGAAAAAACATGAACGATGGGTGGGAGTAAGGAAAGGGGACAAAGAATAAGAAACAAGTCGCGTAAGGCGAAAATACAATATTTAGTCAAGTAGCTGTCGAACTCACAGAATGAAACTGAACGCAACGCAACGCAGCAAGACCGTATACTCGTAGCATCGTCACTCCACCGCCCGTGGCAAAGGCAGTACCCGTGGAATTGACAAGAAGAGCGGGGTATTCGTTGCGCTGAGAAGGTTAGCACGCTTTTCTGTACCTCTCTTCGTTTTAACTTTCTGAGCGTGTTTTTAATCCAAACATATCATATCTATTATATTTTTGGAATCAGGAACCGACAAGGAATAAGATGAAAGTGTTTTTAAATTGATTTCGAAAAAAAAATGTTGATAATAATTTTTATATATTTAATTTTCAGAGCTTGTTTTTAATCCGAATATATCATATTTATATGTTTTTGGAATCAGCAAATGATGGAGAATAAGATAAACGTAAATTTGGATCGTTTTGTAAATTTTTATTTTTTTTTACAATTTTCAGATTTTTAATGACCAAAGTCATTAATTAATTTTTAAGTCACCAAGCTGAAATGCAATACCGAACCCCGAGCTTTGTCGAAGATTACTTGACCAAAATTTGAACCAATTTGGTTGAAAAATGAGGGCGTGACAGTGCCGCCTCAACTTTCACGAAAAGCCGGATATGACGTCATCAAAGACATTTATCAAAAAAATGAAAAAAACGTTCGGGGATTTCATACCCAGGAACTCTCATGTCAAATTTCATAAAGATCGGTCCAGTAGTTTAGTCTGAATCGCTCTACACACACACACACACACACACACACACACACGCACGCACATACACCACGACCCTCGTTTCGATTCCCCCTCGATGTTAAAATATTTAGTCAAAACTTGACTAAATATAACAAGTCGCGTAAGGCGAAAATACAATATTTAGTCAAGTAGCTGTCGAACTCACAGAATGAAACTGAACGCAACGCAACGCAGCAAGACCGTATACTCGTAGCATCGTCACTCCACCGCCCGTGGCAAAGGCAGTGCCCGTGGAATTGACAAGAAGAGCGGGGTATTCGTTGCGCTGAGAAGGATAGCACGCTTTTCTGTACCTCTCTTCGTTTTAACTTTCTGAGCGTGTTTTTAATCCAAACATATCAAATCTATATATTTTTGGAATCAGGAACCGACATGGAATAAGATGAAAGTGTTTTTAAATTGATTTCGAAAAAAAAGTTTGATAATAATTTTTATATATTTAATTTTCAGAGCTTGTTTTTAATCCGAATATAACATATTTATATGTTTTTGGAATCAGCAAATGATGGAAAATAAGATAAACGTAAATTTGGATCGTTTTATAAATTTTTATTTTTGTTTACAATTTTCAGATTTTTAATGACCAAAGTCATTAATTAATTTTTAAGCCACCAAGCTGAAATGCAATACCGAAGTCCGGGCTTCGTCGAAGATTACTTGAGCAAAATTTCAACCAATTTGGTTGAAAAATGAGGGCGTGACAGTGCCGCCTCAACTTTCACGAAAAGCCGGATATGACGTCATCAAAGACATTTATCAAAAAAATGAAAAAAACGTTCGGGGATTTCATACCCAGGAAC
The DNA here is from genome assembly GCF_037325665.1 of Littorina saxatilis. Classification (NCBI taxonomy): domain Eukaryota; kingdom Metazoa; phylum Mollusca; class Gastropoda; order Littorinimorpha; family Littorinidae; genus Littorina; species Littorina saxatilis. The sequence continues at coordinate 27,451,111 of NC_090249.1, forward strand.
TCTCATGTCAAATTTCATAAAGATCGGTCCAGTAGTTTAGTCTGAATCGCTCTACACACACACACACACACACACACGCGCGCACACGCGCACACACGCACACACGCACATACACCACGACCCTCGTTTCGATTCCCCCTCGATGTTAAAATATTTAGTCAAAACTTGACTATATATAACAAGTCGCGTAAGGCGAAAATACAATATTTAGTCAAGTAGCTGTCGAACTCACAGAATGAAACGCAATGCCATTTTACTCGTAGCATCGTCAGGCCACCGCTCATGGCAAAGGCAGTGAAATTGACAAGAAGAGCGGGGTAGTAGTTGCGCTAAGAAGGATAGCACGCTTTTCTGTACCTCTCTTTGTTTTAACTTTCTGAGCGTGTTTTTAATCCAAACATATCATATCTATATGTTTTTGGAATCAGGAACCGACAAGGAATAAGATGAAAGTGTTTTTAAATTGATTTGGACAATTTAATTTTGATAATAATTTTTAAATATTTAATTTTCAGAGCTTGTTTTTAATCCGAATATAACATATTTATATGTTTTTGGAATCAGCAAATGATGGAGAATAAGATAAACGTAAATTTGGATCGTTTTATAAATTGTTATTTTTTTTTTACAATTTTCCGATTTTTAATGACCAAAGTCATTAATTAATTTTTAAGCCACCAAGCTGAAATGCAATACCGAACCCCGGGCTTCGTCGAAGATTACTTGACCAAAATTTCAACCAATTTGGTTGAAAAATGAGAGCGTGACAGTGCCGCCTCAACTTTCACGAAAAGCCGGATATGACGTCATCAAAGACATTTATCAAAAAAATGAAAAAAACGTATGGGGATATCAATCCCAGGAACTCTCATGTCAAATTTCATAAAGATCGGTCCAGTAGTTTGGTCTGAATCGCTCTACACGCACGCACGCACGCACGCACACACACACACACACACATACACACACACATACACCACGACCCTCGTTTCGATTCCCCCTCGATGTTAAAATATTTAGTCAAAACTTGACTAAATATAAAAAGGAAAGAAACACGAAAAGGTAAAGAAGGGGAAAAAGATGATTTTTAGAACAGTCTGCACAAATCCTAGTGAAAGTGAGCCAAAAGTCTCTTTGAAAAAAGCAGGGTGGGCGTTTGCTAGGTAGTTACCCCTGTGCACAACTTTTGGCCCAAAGTGGGGGGTGGGCGTTTGCTAGATGGTGGGCTTATGCTAGGGATTTTACGGTATCACTCAAAACCGAGAGGGTGGGGGGTGAAATACCGAGAGGGGCAGGGTGGAAGGGCGATGAAAATGTAATGGAGAGACACGTGTATCAATAAGATTAAACCGATTCTGCAATAACGCAAACAAGTCGCGTAAGGCGAAATTACATTTAGTCAATCTGTCGAACCCACATAATAAAACTGAACGCACTGCATTTTTTTTCACCAAGACAAAACATCTTCGTCAATTCACGCGGCAAGAAAGTCGCTCATTTCTTCCGTGCAACACGAAGTGAAACTGACATGCAAGAATAGCAAAATAGTGTACTGCAGTAAGCAGGGAAGCGCGCTTTTCTGTATTCTTTTTATATTTAGTCAAGTTTTGACTAAATATTTTAACATCGAGGGGGAATCGAAACGAGGGTCGTGGTGTATGTGCGTGCGTGTGTGTGTGTGTGTGTGCGTGTGTGTGTGTGTGTGTGTGTGTGTGTGTAGAGCGATTCAGACTAAACTACTGGACCGATCTTTATGAAATTTGACATGAGAGTTCCTGGGTATGAAATCCCCGAACGTTTTTTTCATTTTTTTGATAAATGTCTTTAATGACGTCATATCCGGCTTTTCGTGAAAGTTGAGGCGGCACTGTCACGCCCTCATTTTTCAACCAAATTGGTTGAAATTTTGGTCAAGTACTCTTCGACGAAGCACGGGGTTCGGTATTGCATTTCAGCTTGGTGGCTTAAAAATTAATTAATGACTTTGGTCATTAAAAATCTGAAAATTGTAAAAAAAAATAAAAATTTATAAAACGATCCAAATTTACGTTTATCTTATTCTCCATCATTTGCTGATTCTAAAAACATATAAATATGTTATATTCGGATTAAAAACAAGCTCTGAAAATTAAATATATAAAAATTATTATCAAACTTTTTTTTCGAAATCAATTTAAAAACACTTTCATCTTATTCCTTGTCGGTTCCTGATTCCAAAAATATGTAGATATGATATGTTTGGATTAAAAACACGCTCAGAAAGTTAAAACGAAGAGAGGTACAGAAAAGCGTGCTATGCAGCATAGCGTAACCACTACCCCGCTCTTCTTGTCAATTTCACTGCCTATGCCGTGAGCGGTGGACCACGAGTATACGGTCTTGCTGCGTTGCATTGCGTTCAGTTTCATTTTATATTTAGTCAAGTTTTGACTAAATATTTTAACATCGAGGGGGAATCGAAACGAGGGTCGTGGTGTATGTGCGTGTGTGTGTGCGTGTGTGTGTCTGTGTGTGTGTGTGTGTGTGTAGAGCGATTCAGACTAAACTACTGGACCGATCTTCATGAAATTTGACATGAGAGTTCCTGGGTATGAAATCCCCGAACGTTTTTTTCATTTTTTTGATAAATGTCTTTGATGACGTCATATCCGGCTTTTCGTGAAAGTTGAGGCGGCACTGTCACGCCCTCATTTTTCAACCAAATTGGTTGAAATTTTGGTCAAATAATCTTCGACGAAGCCCGGGGTTCGGTATTGCATTTCAGCTTGGTGGCTTAAAAATTAATTAATGACTTTGGTCATTAAAAATCGGAAAATTGTAAAAAAAAATAAAAATTTATAAAACGATCCAAATTTACGTTTATCTTATTCTCCATCATTTGCTGATTCCAAAAACATATAAATATGTTATATTCGGATTAAAAACAAGCTCTGAAAATTAAATATATAAAAATTATTATCAAAATTTTTTTTTCGAAATCAATTTAAAAACACTTTCATCTTATTCCTTGTCGGTTCCTGATTCCAAAAATATATAGATATGATATGTTTGGATTAAAAACACGCTCAGAAAGTTAAAACGAAGAGAGGTACAGAAAAGCGTGCTATCCTTCTCAGCGCAACGAATACCCCGCTCTTCTTGTCAATTCCACGTGCACTGCCTTTGCCACGGGCGGTGGAGTGACGATGCTACGAGTATACGGTCTTGCTGCGTTGCGTTGCGTTCAGTTTCATTCTGTGAGTTCGACAGCTACTTGACTAAATATTGTATTTTCGCCTTACGCGACTTGTTATATTTAGTCAAGTTTTGACTAAATATTTTAACATCGAGGGGGAATCGAAACGAGGGTCGTGGTGTATGTGCGTGTGTGTGTGTGTGTGTGTGTGTCTGTGTGTGTGTGTGTGTGTGTGTAGAGCGATTCAAACTAAACTACTGGACCGATCTTTATGAAATTTGACATGAGAGTTCCTGGGTATGAAATCCCCGAACGTTTTTTTCATTTTTTTGATAAATGTCTTTGATGACGTCATATCCGGCTTTTCGTGAAAGTTGAGGCGGCACTGTCACGCCCTCATTTTTCAACCAAATTGGTTGAAATTTTGGTCAAGTAATCTTCGACGAAGCCCGGACTTTGGTATTGCATTTCAACTTGGTGGCTTAAAAATTAATTAATGACTTTGGTCATTAAAAATCGGAAAATTGTAAAAAAAAAAACAAAATTATAAAACGATCCAAATTTACGTTTATCTTATTCTCCATCATTTGCTGATTCCAAAAACATATAAATATGTTATATTCGGATTAAAAACAAGCTCTGAAAATTAAATATATAAAAATTATTATCAAAATTAAATTGTCGAAATCAATTTAAAAACACTTTCATCTTATTCCTTGTCGGTTCCTGATTCCAAAAACATATAGATATGATATGTTTGGATTAAAAACACGCTCAGAAAGTTAAAACAAAGAGAGGTACAGAAAAGCGTGCTATCCTTCTTAGCGCAACTACTACCCCGCTCTTCTTGTCAATTTCACTGCCTTTGCCATGAGCGGTGGACTGACGATGCTACGAGTATACGGTCTTGCTGAAAAATGGCATTGCGTTCAGTTTCATTCTGTGAGTTCGACAGCTACTTGACTAAATATTGTATTTTCGCCTTACGCGACTTGTTAACTTTCTGAGCTTGTTTCGAATACAACATATCTTCTTCTTGTCGTTCGCCAATGTTAAACTTGGAGTCCAGCTCTGGTAATGAAGCTGGTGGTCTTATGAAGAGCCATCATGAATACAACATATTATATTGATATGTTTTTGGAATCAGTAAATGATAAAGAACAAGATTAAATCATTTTTTGATCGATTTTTTAAATAACAATCGAAATACTAATTAACCTATTTTCGTTAATTGTGATCACATTTTAATTAAGAGTAAACATGACATATGTATATATATTTTGATTCAAAATTTAATGAAGATTACGATGCAATCAAATTTAAATCTGTTTGCGAAATATCGATTTTAATGACAACTTTAATGAGCAAACTCATTAATTAACTTTTAAGCCTCCAAGCTGAAATGCCATACCAGAGTCCGGGCTTCGTCGAAGATTACTTGACCAAAATTTAAACCAAATTGGTTGAAAAATGAGAGCGTGACAGTGCCGCCTCAATTTTCACAAAAAGCCGGATATGACGTCATCAAAGATATTTATCCAAAAACTAAACAAAAAGTCTGGAGATATAATACTCAGGAACTCTCATGTTAAGTTTCATGAAGATCGGTCCAGTAGTTTCTCAGAATCGCGTTATATATATACACACACACACACACACACACACACACACACACACACACACACACACACACACACACACACACACACACACATACATACATACATACATACATACACCACATCCTCGTCTCGATTCCCCCCTCTACGTTAACACATTTAGTCAAAACTTGACTAAATATAACAAGTCGCGTAAGGCGAAATTACTACATTTAGTCAAGCTGTGGAACTCACAGAATGAAACTGAACGCACTTCATTTTTTCACAATGACCGTGGTGCGCAGAAGGCAGTGAAATTTAGCGCGGTAGTGGTCGCGCTGTGCTGCATAGCACGCTTTTCTGTACCTCTCTTCGTTTTAACTTTCTGAGCGTGTTTTTAATCCAAACATATCAAATCTATACGTTTTTGGAATCAGGAACCGACAAGGAATAAGACAAAATTGTTTTTAAATCGATTTCAGAAATTTTATTTTAATCATAATTTTTATATTTTTAATGTTCAGAGCTTGTTTTTAATCCAAATATAACATATTTATATGTTTTTGGAATCAGAAAAAGATGAAGAATAAGATGAACGTAATTTTGGATCGTTTTATAAAATAAATAATTGTAATTACAATTTTCAGATTTTTAATGACCAAAGTCATAAATTAATTTTTAAGCCTCCAAGCTGAAATGCAATACCAAAGTCCGGCCTTTGTCGAAGATTGCTTGGCCAAAATTTCAATCAATTTTATTGAAAAATGAGGGTGTGACAGTGCCGCCTCAACTTTTACAAAAAGCCGGATATGACGTCATCAAAGACATTTATGGAAAAAATGGAAAAAACGTCTGGGGATATCATACCCAGGAACTCTCATGTAAAATTTCATCAAGATCGGTCCTGTAGTTTACTCTGAATCGCTCTACACACACACACACGCACAGACAGACACACACACACACACACACGCACAGACAGACACACACACACACACACACACAGACACACATACACCACGACCCTCGTCTCGAAACTTGACTAAATGTAAAAACAACAGTGACCTATGACACCATGCAATGAATATTTAATCAATAATATGATCGTCTGCGTTGCAGGTGTAAATTGTGATCTGCAAAGGTTGGGGTGGGGGAGGGGGGAGAGTTTGATCATTGATGTGTGTGTGTTTGTGTTCGTGGATTTCGAGGGAGGGAGAGGGTGTGGATGGGGGGTAGGTGGTTGTCAGGCTTGGGTGTGGGTATGAAACGAGCAAAACAATACCCACACCACACAAAATCTTGGGGGCAAAAAACACTCGCATCTGTCCGCACAATATTATAAGCACCAGCAACAAGAAAGAAAGATAACAATAAAACAAGTCGCGTAAGGCGAAAATACAACATTTGGTCAAGCTCAGTCGAACTCACAGAATGAAACTGAACGCATTGCATTTTTTCCGCAAGACCGTACACTCGTAGCATCGTCTGTCCACCGCTCGTGGCAAAGGCAGTGAAATTAACAATCCAGAAAAGCGCGGTTGCGGTTGCGCTGAGGATAGCCCGCTTTTCTATATCTCTATTCTTTTTAACTCTCTGAACGTGTTTTTAATCCAAACATATCATATCTATATGTTTTTGGAATCAGGAACGGACAAGGAATAAGATGAAATTGTTTTTAAATCGATTTCGGAAATTTAATTTTAATCATAATTTTTATATTTTTAATTTTCAGAGCTTGTTTTTAATCCGAATATAACATAATTATATGTTTTTGGAATCAGAAAATGATGAAGAATACGATAAACGTAATTTTGGATCGTTTTATAAAAAAATAATTGTAATTACAATTTTCAGATTTTCAATGACCAAAGTCATTGATTAATTTTTAAGCCTCCAAGCTAAAATGCAATACCAAAGTCCGGCCTTCGTCGAAGATTGCTTGGCCAGAATTTCAATCAATTTGATTGAAAAATGAGGGTGTGACAGTGCCGCCTCAACTTTTACAAAATGCCAGATATGACGTCATCAAAGACATTTATCTAAAAAATGAAAAAAACGTCTGGGGATATCATACCCAGGAACTCTCATGTAAAATTTCATACAGATCGGTCCAGTAGTTTACTCTGAATCGCTCTACACACACACACACACACACACACACACACACACACACACATACACCACGACCCTCGTCTCGATTCCCCCCTCTATGTTAAAACATTTAGTCAAAACTTGACTAAATGTAAAAAGATCGGTAATCTTGAACTTTAGCGTGTTTAATTCATAGCTCAGAATCCAGTGACATTCTTTACTTATTTTTGATACAAGTCCATGTCCACAAACCTGACATACTTGTCTCAACATTTTACAGACTCAAATCACAGAAAGTTGCTTTCACGCGCCAGCTTTGACTGTAACAACGTGTATGATAATAACAGAACTCGCGTTTCAAAGCAAAGCTCCCTGTGTTGATTTTGCACTTATTTTTGCACTACCAAAATGATTTCAAAAACGATGTTTAGTGGTTTGTTGTCAGACCAGCTTTTTTGTCGGTCCTCGGGGGGCACATCGACTTTTGTTTCATATTTATTGACCGCGTCCTTCGGCCTTGGTCAATAAATATGAACGAAAAGACGATATGCTCCCCCTCGGACCGACAAAAAAGCTGGTCTGTCAACAACCTATCATACTCCGTCACGGCGGAGGGCTGACCGTGCACCCAAAAGCGGACTCAACCAAATGGGTATTTTTTGAAAGCTTGGGGCCTGCCAAACATAAAAATCGATGTTAACAAGAAATATTCAAGGGCGCACTTTCTCTTTTCAGTCAAAATTCAACTATACCCTGAAGAGTGATGCACGAGCATTTCAGACGCTTGCCTCTGAAAAAAGAAGTTCTCAGCCAAATTACGAACTCAAACTGGTACGTTTTACATATAAATGTGTTAGTTGGTATCTTTTGATTATCACAAAACAATTTGCGACTGCTTTGGGCGAGGATGCTGGTGACAGTATCATTATTATGAACCCTACCCTAAATCCAGGAAAGACGTCGTCCAAAATGTAGGTAAGTTTTGATTAAAAATAAATTCACACAAGACTAGTATTGTTGTTTGGCTTCAATGGATATATTTTCATCAAGTATGATGTCTTTACATAATATCTGTAAAATATGAATGGATTTGAACCATATACTATGTCACTATGACCTTCCAATCTTCCTAACCCCCAGCCCAGTAAAGCGTGCGAGACGTTTCCTGAAAAAATGTCGCTTTGTGGTGCGAGTTCAGTGTGACATGATTAGTTTCCAGAACCCCATTTCTGACTTTCAAAGTTTATCTACATACATTTAGCAATGTACGAGCAAAATATGACAACTTAATGGTGCCTTTTGGTTTAATGCTATGGTAAAAAAAATCCTAGTGATAGTGTTTACAGCTTGAAACAAAACATAACAGAGGGGAGTAGTCTTCCTCAATCTGGTTCAGAGCATAATGTATTTCTAATTTCAGAGGTAGCATTATTTCTGATAAGAACTAGAGCCAATATAATGATGCTGAATATTTGAAAAATGAACTTTGTGACTCATCTGAGTAGCAGACTAGAAGAGCCTTCGTGATCGTCAGCGTAAGGCTGGCTGTCTTCAAGGCAATTCCTAGATGAACAACTTAACACTGCGTTCGATTATTCGCCCGTTTCTTAAGCTAGAGCTTTGAAACTTTACACGCGTCTAGGGCTACATGAACGCTTTACAATACATACAATATAGTTGACTCTCGCGTTATTTAAAGGTCACAACAAGGTCATTACCAGGCAAAAACGAGGGAAAACCGACGGAAAGTACCATTTTCTGCAACTGTTTGTTAGAAAAAGCTTTCAAATTCAATTATTTTTGTGGGATTAACGCATCTCTAGACATGACAATCATCCGATTATCAGACATCAATTGTGGAGGTCACGACAAGGTCATTACCAGGCAAAAACGAGGGAAAACCGAGGGAAAATACCATTTTCTGCAACTTGTGTGAAAGTAAAAGCTTTCAAACTCCATCTTCTTCTGGTATTGGCGCATCTCTAGGCATGACAATCATCTGATTAACAGTCCTCAATTTTCAAGGTCACAACCAGGTCATTACCAGATAAAACCGAGAGAAAACCGAGAAAAAATACCATTTTCTATAACTTTTTTGTAAGTAAGAGCTTATAAACTCCATCTTCTTCTGGGATTAGCGCTGATTTCTATGACCCTGAAGTCCGAGAAAAGTTTTCTTGGCCCATGCCAAGTTTGAAGGTCATGACAAGGTCAAGTTTACACGTTTTTTTTTTTTTGTGTTCGGCTATTTTCTAAGCTAAAGCTGTTGAGGCAGATTCATGACATCTTCCTTCGCCCACAGGGGCTCTAGGGGGGTGGGCGGGGCTGGATGTAATAGGGGTAGAAGAGAAGGGGAGAGAGAAGAAAAAGTCAATGTTAAGGTGTTCATCTACCGATAGCCTTGCGGTCTGCAAGCCTGACTCTGAGGATCACACCGGCTGTCCTGGCACTCAGACGAGTCATAAAGTTGATATATTTTCCGTCGTTTTACCCAGTAATGACCTTGTTGTGTGACCTTTAAATATTACGAGAGTCAACAATATTTGTTTCATGTCTTATAATGCCCTAGACGTGTGTAAAATCCCATCCTTGTCATGACCTTCAAACATTGCATGGGTCAAGAAAACTTTCCAAAGACTTCAGGGTCATTGAAATCAGCGCTAATCCTAGAAGAAGATGGAGTTTATAAGCTCTTACTTACAAAAAAGTTGCAGAAAATGGTATTTTCCCTCGGTTTTCCATCGGTTTTATCTGGTAATGACCTTGTTGTGACCTTGAAAATTGAGGACTGTTAATCAGATGATTGTCATGTCTAGAGATGCGCCAATACCAGAAGAAGATGGAGTTTGAAAGCATTTACTTACACACAAGTTGCAGAAAATGGTATTTTCCCTCGGTTTTCCCCGGTAATGACCTTGTCGTGACCTCCACAATTCATGACTGTTAATCAGATGATTGTCATGTCTAGAGATGCGCTAATCCCAGGAAACAATTGAATTTGAAAGTTCATTCTTACAAACAGTTGCAGAAAATGGTACTTTCCCTCGGTTTTTCTTCGGTTTTACCTGGTGATGACCTTGTTGTGTGACCTTTGAATATTACGAGAGTCAACAATATTTGCGTTATGTCTCATAAATCCCAAGACGTGTGTAAAGTTGTAATTAAGCTTTAGCTTCGAAAATAGCTGACGTCCAGAAAGTATTTTATTTGACCGTAAAAGATATTCCCAAATAGAAAACGTGTAAATTTGACCTTGTCATGACCTTCAAAGTAGGCATGGGTCAAGAAAACTTTCCTCGGACTTCAGGGTCATTGAAATCAGCGCTAATCCCAGAAGAAGATGGAGTTTATAAGCTCTTACTTACAAAAAAGTTATAGAAAATGGTATTTTCCCTCGGTTTTCTCTCTGTTCTATCTGGTAATGACCTTGTTGTGACCTTGCAAATTGAGGACTGTTAATCAGATGATTGTCATGCCTAGAGATGCGCCAATACCAGAAGAAGATGGAGTTTGAAAGCTTTTACTTACACACAAGTTGCAGAAAATGGTATTTTCCCTCGGGTTTCCCTCGTTTTTTCCCGGTAATGACCTTGTCGTGACCTCCACAATTGATGTCTGATAATCGGATGATTGTCATGTCTAGAGATGCGTTAATCCCAGGAAACAATTGAATTTGAAATCTTTTTCTTGCAAACAGTTGCAGAAAATGGTACTTTCCGTCGGTTTTCCCTCGTTTTTGCCTGGTAATGACCTTGTTGTGACCTTTAAATAACGCGAGAGTCAACTATATTTTACGTATTGTAAAGCGTACATGTAGCCCTAGACGCGTGTAAAGTCTCAAAGCTCTAGCTTAAGAAACGGGCGAATAATCGAACGCAGTGTTACGTTGTTCATCTAGGAATTGCCTTGAAGACAGCCAGCCTTACGCTGACGATCACGAAGGCTCTCTTGCTACTCAGATGAGTCACAAAGTTCATTTTTCAAATATTCAGCATCATTATATTGGCTCTAGCTCTTATCAGAAATAATGCTACCTCTGAAATTAGAAATACATTATGCTCTGAACCAGATTGAGGAAGACTACTCCCCTCTGTTATGTTTTGTTTCAAGCTGTAAACACTATCACTAGCAATTTTACCATAGCATTAAACCAAAAGGCACCATTAAGTTGTCATATTTTGCTCGTGCATTGCTAAATGTATGTAGATAAACTTTGAAAGTCAGAAATGGGGTTCTGGAAACTAATCATGTCACACTGAACTCGCACCACAAAGCGACATTTTTTCAGGAAACGTCTCGCACGCTTTACTGGGCTGGGGGTTAGTAAGATTGGAAGGTCATAATGACATAGTATATGGTTCAAATCCATTCATATTATACAGATATTATGTAAAGACATCATACTTGACGAAAATATATCCATTGAAGCCAAACAACAATACTAGTCTTGTGTGAATTTATTTTTAATCAAAACTTACCTACATTTTGGACGACGTCTTTCCTGGATTTAGGGTAGGGTTCATAATAATGATACTGTCACCAGCATCCTCGGCCAAAGCAGTCGCAAATTGTTTTGTGATAATCAAAAGATACCAACTAACACCTTTATATGTAAAACGTACCAGTTTGAGTTCGTAATTTGGCTGAGAACTTCTTTTTTCAGAGGCAAGCGTCTGAAATGCTCGTGCATCACTCTTCAGGGTATAGTTGAATTTTGACTGAGAAGAGAAAGTGCGCCCTTGAATATTTCTTGTTAACATCGATTTTTATGTTTGGCAGGTCCCAAGCTTTCAAAAAATACCCATTTTGTAGAGTCCGCTTTTGGGTGCACGGTCAGCCCTCCGCCGTGACGGAGTATCAATCATGTTATATTATTCTACACTAGCAGTTAAGCCCGGCTTCGCCCGGGAGTAAGCGGAGCCCTGTAGCAATTTAAGACGCTCGCTATCCCATTATGATTAGCTTTACCTCCTTTGTTTGGATACAAAAAAAGAGTTATCTCCCTTACCTTCTAGAAATTTCCGGAACTGTCCAGTTAATTTTTCTTTCTTCATTTCTTCCCCTCATAGGAGCAATAGCGAGTCTCTAATATAACTGGCATGATGTGCTTGCTACAGGTGAACAGTAGGCACTGAACTGGTCTTGTACCATATAGGCTGTATTCAATAAATGGGAGGTCCATAATCTGAGAAAGGAAACAATGAATCAAGAAACTAAAACCCAGGTGCACATCTGCGGCACCTAGGGAGTGTACGTGCACACTATCTTGTTCCTGCCTCTTGCCATCTCAGAGGTATGGCGACCACAGACAAAAAAGAGTTATCTCCCTTACCTTCTAGAAATTTCCGGAACTGTCCAGTTAATTTTTCATTCTTCATTTCTTCCCCTCATAGGAGCAATTATAGCGAGTCTCTAATATCATTGGCATGATGAGCTTGCTACAGGTGAACAGTAGGCACTGAACTGGTCTTGCACCGTATAGGCTGTATTCAATAAATGGGAGGTCCATAATCTGAGAAAGGAAACAATGAATCAAGAAACTAAAACCCAGGTGCACATCTGCGGCACCTAGGGAGTGTACGTGCACACTATCTTGTTCCTGCCTCTTGCCATCTCAGAGGTATGGCGACCACAGACAAAAAAGAGTTATCTCCCTTACCTTCTAGAAATTTCCGGAACTGTCCAGTTAATTTTTCATTCTTCATTTCTTCCCCTCATAGGAGCAATAGCAAGTCTCTAATATCACTGGCATGATGTGCTTGCTACAGGTGAACAGTTATCTCCCTTACCTTCTAGAAATTTCCGGAACTGTCCAGTTAATTTTTCATTCTTCATTTCTTCCCCTCATAGGAGCAATAGCGAGTCTCTAATATCACTGGCATGATGTGCTTGCTACAGGTGAACAGTAGGCACTGAACTGGTCTTGCACCATATAGGCTGAATTCAATAAATGGGAGGTCCATAATCTGAGAAAGGAAACAATGAATCAAGAAACTAAAACCCAGGTGCACATCTGCGGCACCTAGGGAGTGTACGTGCACACTATCTTGTTCCTGCCTCTTGCCATCTCAGAGGTATGGCGACCACAGACAAAAAAGAGTTATCTCCCTTACCTTCTAGAAATTTCCGGAACTGTCCAGTTAATTTTTATATTTAGTCAAGTTTTGACTAAATATTTTAACATCGAGGGGGAATCGAAACGAGGGTCGTGGTGTATGTGCGTCTGTCTGTGTGTGTGTGTGTGTGTGTAGAGCGATTCAGACTAAACTACTGGACCGATCTTTATGAAATTTGACATGAGAGTTCCTGGGTATGAAATCCCCGAACGTTTTTTTCATTTTTTTGATAAATGTCTTTGATGACGTCATATCCGGCTTTTCGTGAAAGTTGAGGCGGCACTGTCACGCCCTCATTTTTCAACCAAATTGGTTGAAATTTTGGTCAAGTAATCTTCGACGAAGCCCGCGGTTCGGTATTGCATTTCAGCTTGGTGGCTTAAAAATTAATTAATGACTTTGGTCATTAAAAATCTGAAAATTGTAAAAAAAAATAAAATTTTATAAAACGATCCAAATTTACGTTTATCTTATTCTCCATCATTTGCTGATTCCAAAAACATATAAATATGTTATATTCGGATTAAAAACAAGCTCTGAAAATTAAATATATAAAAATTATTATCAAAATTTTTTTTTCGAAATCAATTCAAAAACACTTTCATCTTATTCCTTGTCGGTTCCTGATTCCAAAAATATATAGATATGATATGTTTGGATTAAAAACACGCTCAGAAAGTTAAAACGAAGAGAGGTACAGAAAAGCGTGCTATCCTTCTTAGCGCAACGAATACCCCGCTCTTCTTGTCAATTCCACGGGCACTGCCTTTGCCACGGGCGGTGGAGTGACGATGCTACGAGTATACGGTCTTGCTGCGTTGCGTTGCGTTCAGTTTCATTCTGTGAGTTCGACAGCTACTTGACTAAATATTGTATTTTCGCCTTACGCGACTTGTTCATTCTTCATTTCTTCCCCTCATAGGAGCAATAGCGAGTCTCTAATATCACTGGCATGATGTGCTTGCTACAGGTGAACAGTAGGCACTGAACTGGTCTTGCACCATATAGGCTGTATTCAATAAATGGGAGGTCCATAATCTGAGAAAGGAAACAATGAATCAAGAAACTAAAACCCAGGTGCACATCTGCGGCACCTAGGGAGTGTACGTGCACACTATCTTGTTCCTGCCTCTTGCCATCTCAGAGGTATGGCGACCACAGACAGACAGACACACAGACAGACACTCTCTTTTATTATATGTACTAGCAGTTAAGCCCGGCTTCGCCCGGGAGTAAGCGGAGCCCTGTAGCAATTTAAGACGCTCGCTATCCCATTATCATTAGCTTTACCTCCTTTGTTTGGATAAAAAAAAAGAGTTATCTCCCTTACCTTCTAGAAATTTCCGGAACTGTCCAGTTAATTTTTCTTTCTTCATTTCTTCCCCTCATAGGAGCAATAGCGAGTCTCTAATATCACTGGCATGATGTGCTTGCTACAGGTGAACAGTAGGCACTGAACTGGTCTTGTACCATATAGGCTGTATTCAATAAATGGGAGGTCCATAATCTGAGAAAGGAAACAATGAATCAAGAAACTAAAACCCAGGTGCACATCTGCGGCACCTAGGGAGTGTACGTGCACACTATCTTGTTCCTGCCTCTTGCCATCTCAGAGGTATGGCGACCACAGACAAAAAAGAGTTATCTCCCTTACCTTCAAGAAATGTCCGGAACTGTCCAGTTAATTTTTCATTCTTCATTTCTTTCCCTCATAGGAGCAATTATAGCGAGTCTCTAATATCACTGGCATGATGTGCTTGCTACAGGTGAACAGTAGGCACTGAACTGGTCTTGCACCGTATAGGCTGTATTCAATAAATGGGAGGTCCATAATCTGAGAAAGGAAACAATGAATCAAGAAACTAAAACCCAGGTGCACATCTGCGGCACCTAGGGAGTGTACGTGCACACTATCTTGTTCCTGCCTCTTGCCATCTCAGAGGTATGGCGACCACAGACAGACAGACACACACACACACACACACACACAGACAGACACTCTCTTTCTCTTCGCTCGGGAGTAAGCGGAGCCCTGTTGCAATTTAAGACGCTCGCTATCCCATTATGATTAGCTTTACCTCCTTTGTTTGGATACAAAAAAAGCGTTATCTCCCTTACCTTCTAGAAATTTCCGGAACTGTCCAGTTAATTTTTCATTCTTCATTTCTTCCCCTCATAGGAGCAATAGCGAGTCTCTAATATCACTGGCATGATATGCTTGCTACAGGTGAACAGTAGGCACTGAACTGGTCTTGTACCATATAGGCTGTATTCAATAAATGGGAGGTCCATAATCTGAGAAAGGAAACAATGAATCAAGAAACTAAAACCCAGGTGCACATCTGCGGCACCTAGGGAGTGTACGTGCACACTATCTTGTTCCTGCCTCTTGCCATCTCAGAGGTATGGCGACCACAGACAGACAGACAGACACACAGACAGACACTCTCTTTTATTATATGTACTAGCAGTTAAGCCCGGCTTCGCCCGGGAGTAAGTGGAGCCCTGTAGTAATTTAAGACGCTCGCTATCCCATTATCATTAGCTTTACCTCCTTTGTTTGGATACAAAAAAAGAGTTATCTCCCTTATCTTCTAGAAATTTCCGGAACTGTCCAGTTAATTTTTCTTTCTTCATTTCTTCCCCTCATAGGAGCAATAGCGAGTCTCTAATATCACTGGCATGATGTGCTTGCTACAGGTGAACAGTAGGCACTGAACTGGTCTTGCACCATATAGGCTGTATTCAATAAATGGGAGGTCCATAATCTGAGAAAGGAAACAATGAATCAAGAAACTAAAACCCAGGTGCACATCTGCGGCACCTAGGGAGTGTACGTGCACACTATCTTGTTCCTGCCTCTTGCCATCTCAGAGGTATGGCGACCACAGACAGACAGACACACACACACACACAGACAGACAGACACTCTCTTTCTCTTCGCCCGGGAGTAAGCGGAGCCCTGTTGCAATTTAAGACGCTCGCTATCCCATTATGATTAGCTTTACCTCCTTTGTTTGGATACAAAAAAAGAGTTATCTCCCTTACCTTCTAGAAATTTCCGGAACTGT
This sequence comes from Littorina saxatilis, assembly GCF_037325665.1. Taxonomy (NCBI): domain Eukaryota; kingdom Metazoa; phylum Mollusca; class Gastropoda; order Littorinimorpha; family Littorinidae; genus Littorina; species Littorina saxatilis. Next base: position 27,467,162 of record NC_090249.1, read on the forward strand.
CCAGTTAATTTTTCATTCTTCATTTCTTCCCCTCATAGGAGCAATAGCGAGTCTCTAATATCACTGGCATGATGTGCTTGCTACAGGTGAACAGTAGGCACTGAACTGGTCTTGTACCATATAGGCTGTATTCAATAAATGGGAGGTCCATAATCTGAGAAAGGAAACAATGAATCAAGAAACTAAAACCCAGGTGCACATCTGCGGCACCTAGGGAGTGTACGTGCACACTATCTTGTTCCTGCCTCTTGCCATCTCAGAGGTATGGCGACCACAGACAAAAAAGAGTTATCTCCCTTACCTTCTAGAAATTTCCGGAACTGTCCAGTTAATTTTTCATTCTTCATTTCTTCCCCTCATAGGAGCAATAGCAAGTCTCTAATATCACTGGCATGATGTGCCTGCTACAGGTGAACAGTTATCTCCCTTACCTTCTAGAAATTTCCGGAACTGTCCAGTTAATTTTTCATTCTTCATTTCTTCCCCTCATAGGAGCAATAGCAAGTCTCTAATATCACTGGCATGATGTGCTTGCTACAGGTGAACAGTAGGTACTGAACTGGTCTTGCACCATATAGGCTGTATTCAATAAATGGGAGGTCCATAATCTGAGAAAGGAAACAATGAATCAAGAAACTAAAACCCAGGTGCACATCTGCGGCACCTAGGGAGTGTACGTGCACACTATCTTGTTCCTGCCTCTTGCCATCTCAGAGGTATGGTGACCACAGACACACACACACACAGACAGACAGACACTCTCTTTTATTTATATGTATAGATAGATAGATAGATACAGTATAGCAAATACATCCCAATTTAACACAAACAGTTCCGTTTCATGAATGTTGTGGTCAAATGACTTGAGGAAAAAACCGGTGTATTTGTATTTTAAGGTAGCTCCTACCATCAAACTCATCAAAATTCAAATAACCATTTGGACCAAGCCGGGAGAAATGGTTACGAACTCTAAATATTATTAATCCATCGCGACTTTATTTACTTGTATTGGGCATTGAGTGGGTCAAGACAAACCGTTAACCCAACCTCTCTCTCTCTCTCTCTCTCTCTCTCTCTCTCTCTCTCTCTCTCTCTCTCTCTCTCTCTCTCTCTTGTAAGACTAGGCAACGCCTAAAATCTCCATCCTTCTGTAATAAAGTTTAATCAATCAATCAATCAATCTCTCTCTCTCTCTCTCTCTCTCTCTCTCTCTCTCTCTCTCTCTCTCTCTCTCTGTCTGTCTGTCTGTCTCTCTCTCTCTGTCTGTCTGTCTGTCTGTCTCTCTCTCTCTCTCTCTCTCTCTCTCTCTCTCTCTCTCTCTCTCTCTCTCTCTCTCTCTCTCTCTCGTTTTGAGCGTGTTTGTGTAATTTTCTGATTGCAGGGGGACTTTTGAGGAAGCTCGGCGACAAATGTCCCAAGATTGTTCGAATGTACGGGTCTTCGATTGAGGACAAAGACTACCCAGTACCAAGGGGAAACCTCAGGTCAAAACGTGGAATGCGAGATCTTACAAGCGACCCGAATCTAGAGGTAATCAGACTGGTGAACATTTACCACATGGTTTTAATTCAGGTACAACATTTACAATGCGAAGTGTTTAGTGCTATTGGGATACTTCATAACATCCCAAATTGAGTATACTCTTTTCAGAGTTCAAGCTGGTGACATTGTTGTTGTTTTTTGCTCATAGGACGTGTCTCTTCACCACCTCATTCGACGAGAAGGCAAGCCCAAAGCGAAAGAAATAGCTGTATTCCAGAGGTACTTTGAAAAGTGCAATACCATGCCCGATATGTACTCGGTGAACAGCAAGCAGCTGAAGAAGTACCGAAAACTGGTTTACGATGCCAGTGTTGAAGAGTTGAGTCATTACGAAGTGGTCCTAGCGACATGTGCCGTTGGAGGAAACAACAAGCTGACCAGTGGTACCCAAGGGACTGTTTACCAGGTAACGTGACGCGTTCATTTCTGGGTATCGCCTTGTCCTTTGTATCTTTTGTTTCAGTCAGTTAACATACCAAGAAAGCATAACAAGAAAATGCTTCTTGGACCAAACAAAAAGAACTTTTTTGCCAAAATTGTTCTTGTTGTTGAGAAGGAAGGTTGTAAGTAGTAACGGCGGCAGCATCGGTAGCAGCTAGTTGAGTTAGGAGTAGCAATCGTCATAGTTGCCAATATCTCTTGAGAAAGTAGTACAATGTAGTAGTAGTAAGCGTGCTAGTATATATAGAACCCATTCTCTGCAATAAGGAACAACTGTTGCCGCCTTGGGTTAAACAAATGCAGTTCAATAACAATTACGAATGCCTAGAATCCCTCAAAACGATACATACTTAGTGTTCACTGCCTACGTTGAATATAAGTTATATGATATGTACGCAACATTCTTTCTCTTTTATATCACCGACACATAGGTCAAACTTTGTAACGAATAAAATTATCGTATGTGGAACAAAGGAAAGAAAAACAAGCTAAGTTATACAAGAAAATGTTAGTCCGAATTCGGGAGTTATACCTGCGTTGCTAACTTCGAGAACAAACTCTGAAGTAACCAAACTCAAAGGCGATATTGCAAACAAATTTTGCATTTTTGTTTTAAGATTGCTTAAGTGTGTGTACTTGAACACCATGTACACACTGAACATCGATCAATACGAACTGTTCATTCAACTTGTTGTCAGAAAATGTAGCTGCGTGATTTGCAATGATACATAATATACGTTTCCTACGTTTTACTGACACGTATTCCAGAACCTAGGCAATTCATGTCGATCACATGATGTACCTATATACATTATTCTTTATGAGGAAAACATGTTGCATTGTGTCATCGTCACGATGATACTTCGTACCGTCAATTAAAGTAAATTGCGATACATACGTTGCCGATATATACGTTACCGTCCCATGGGCTTAACAATACAAAAGGAATGTTAAATTCTGAAAGAATATTAAAAAATGTTACATTTTGGAAGGAATCTTGCACGGATTGTATATATAAAGAACGCGTATAACAGCTCTCGTAAATGAACAAAAATGTTCAGTATTTCTTCTGCAAGTTCTTTTCGTCAACTCTGACATTACATGCAATTGCACCTCATTGCTGAGAGTGAGAGTGGGTGACTGGCAGCTGCTGCTGCTGCAATTTATCGTGGCTAATGTTACACATTGTTCCTGCCATTTGTAATTGTAGCACCTTAATTCTCCATTGTTGATTACCGCAACACGGTGGCCTAGTGGTAAGGCGTCCGCCCAGTGAGCGGGAGGTCGTGGGTTCGAACCCCGGCCGGGTCATACCTAAGACTTTAAAATTGGCAATCTAGTGGCTGCTCCGCCTGGCGTCTGCCATTATGGGATTAGTGCTAGGACTGGTTGGTCCGGTGTCAGAATAATGTGACTGGGTGAGACATGAAGCCTGTGCTGCGACTTCTGTCTTGTGTGTGGCGCACGTTAAATGTCAAAGCAGCACCGCCCTGATATGGCCCTTCGTGGTCGGCTGTGCGTTAAGCAAACAAATAAGGCCAAAAAAAAGAATAGGTGTGGTTACGGTAACATAGCCAAAAAAAAAATAGGGTAGGTAGGTAGGCAATCACTTTTTTTTTTTTAAACTTTTTTTTCTAATGTGTACAAATTAAACCTACTTGACAGGGAAATAAGTGTGCGACACGGGCGCTTTCGCTTTCATTGCGTTTTTTGCACTGGTTTTTTTTTTTTTTTTTTCACAAATGTAATAAAAAGTTATAGGATCGGCCCCTAAAAATAGGGTAGGTCGGGTTACCGTAACCACACCTATTTTTTTTGTAGGCCTAAACAAACAAACAAACATTGTTGATTTTATCTACTGTCCAACTGTAAGTCTCTGTGTCCCCTCTTGCTCTTAGGTGATCATAGATGAGTGTGCAATGTGCCCAGAGCCGGCCAGTCTGGTACCGGTAGTGGCAAACAACGCCAAGCAGCTGGTCCTGATTGGTGACCACAAGCAGCTGAGACCCATTATACAGTGCGGGGCTGCCGCTGACCTGGGCCTAGACCAGTCCCTCTTTGAGAGGCTGCACGACAAGTTCTACAACTTGCACACCAAATTCCTGGACACCCAATACAGAATGGTAAACCTGAGCACTTCTGCGGCTGCACCTCAGTGTGTTGTTACAGCTGTAATCCTGATTCGGCAATTACAGTGTTAATCCCTTTTTACCGGTACACCAGAAATAGAGACGAGGGTGGTGGTGTGTGTGTGTGTGTGTGTGTGTATTTCCAGAAAACTGCTGGACAGATATTCATAAACCTTTTCTTGTGAATTCTCCCAAAAGGTATCCCAAGATGTTTTTCTCCAAAACAAGTTCGAAAAATGTCATTGAATACGTCATATCCGGCTTTCAACAAGAATTGGGGAAGCACTTTGGCGACCGCACTTTGCAATGAAATGGATTGAAATTTGGTCAAACAATCCTTGTTCCTGTCTCGTTTATGGGATTGCATTACAGCTTCAAGGCTTAAAACTTAATTTATTAATTTGCAATTAACATTCGGCCTAAAATAAAATCAGAATAACAGCCAGAAACGTGCTATTGTTGATTTCCCCCCCTGAATCCCAAAATATATACTTACGTGAAGTTTGAATTGATTTAGAGAAGGCGTTGGATATGTAGCTGAAAAAAACGGAAATTTTATAAATGGAAGTCAGATTCCCTTTGTACACTGATGATACAGAAAGAGCGCTGTCTCAGAGGGTGAGTTTTGGTCAGCCAGGAAATAGTATGGGTGAAAATGTTTATTTGTTTTAGTTATGTTGTGATGTTTAAGCTAGAAAAGTTAATCAAATGTTTTGATATCGCTTTACGCAGTTTTTTTGTTTTTTTACTGTCTGTTATTCGTTTTCCAGCTACAGGCTGCAGACGCAAGAGGAAAACAGTTTTGAAGAGGACAACAAATTGACCACCCCCCAAACAAAGCAAAAATTGTCTTTAAAAAACAAAACAAAAACGCATAATAAGCATAAACATTGCACGATTAATACTGTATGAATTTGGCTTGCGTAGAAAACACAAGTTCTCAGTTTATGCCATATTCTGTTTCCAGCATCCCCAGATCTGCGCATTTCCTTCACAGGAATTCTACGAAAACCAGTTGAAGACAGGACCATCTTTTAGGAGGAAAGTTTGGTATCATATGAACTGCTGGCCGAAATACCCACCTGAGTTTCAAAATCCCATTCCTCATGTTTTGGTTGACATCCGCGGAGAAGAAGAGACGCTGACCGTTAATACTGAGGAGGGTAATGAGCGGTCGAAGTCCAACAGCATGGAAGCTGAAAAAGTGGTCAGTATGTCACGAACACCTGGATCTGAAAGATACCAGTTCTTTATCGTGTTTACCATCTTGTAGATTAACATGGATTCGTCAAGGATTTGGCATCTAAACCAGGGATGGCCAAATCGTCCGCCCGATCGCCAGGGGCAAGTAGAAACCGCCTGGCAGCTCGCCTGGCTGGCCATTGAAAAAACGGGTCAAATGCAAAACTGTGGGTTGTGATATCCATTTTTAAAGCTATGTAAACACTGCAGATGCAGAAACTTCTGTCGTCTGCAATATCACCGCCATGGTCTAGTAAAACGTAAACGAGGTTCCTGTCGTATCACCGCTATTTTAATTGTGTAAAGAAATCTTACACTCATAATGTGTTTTGTGGTATGTACCAAGCCAGAGAAATTTCTGACAGGCTAGTGACTTTTTTGAAGTTGCTCGCCCGTCTGGCGAGTTACAATTTTGAGATTTGGCCATCCCTGTAAATGATAAGACTATCCGTCCAGTCGCTCCCTTCCCCCTACCGCCCAGAAAAATATATGCAACCTAGCTGCTTTCTTTGCAGATTTGGATTTTTCTGTTGAAGACACCTATTGTAAATCTGCCAACTAAATTCAAGACAATAATCCCACTCTGCACAGGAAACTGTCATACTATTGATTGCTGGTATGTGTTCTGGTGGAATGACATCCTTGATAATTTAAGGAAGATCATTTGCACGGGAAGGAAGATATCACAAATTTGCACATTTGAAGGATGTTTACCTGTATGTGTCGGATATCTGCACGAACATTGTTGGCGTTAAGAAATGAGGAAATTTCCAAAATCAAAACTGCTGTCACAACTGATTGAATTATCAATAAGAGAGATTCCAAAGTTTATTGGTGAATGGACTAAGGTGGCTATACAATCGGTCGTTTTCTCTGTTATGCTACTCTTACACTGTGCCGAATTGCCCTTGCGAATAGAATTTTCCAATAATTCACAATGATCGGGACATGGTTGCAAGACATTCGTAAATGTTCTTAACCATTCGCCACCATTCGTCTCTTGTTTTTAACATAGCAACATGTTCCTAATATTCGCAAAGAAGTCATATTCTTAACTTTTTTGCAACGTACTTGTAAGATTTCGCAAGACATTCGTAATCATCGCAATGTATTCGTAACGCTCGCAAGGCATTCGCAACCATTCGTTATGCCTGTCTCACACTGTGCTGAATATCCTTGCGAACATTCGTAATCATCGCAATGTATTCGTCAGGCTTGCAAGACATTCGCAAACATTCGTTATGCCTGTCTTACTCTGTGCCGAATATCCTTGCGAATATAGATTCGTATGCATTCGCAATGATCAGTAAACATTCGCAAGCACTCGCAACCATTCGTAAGACATTCGCAAGGATTCGTAAGGCTTCGAATGGTCAATATTTTTCTCTTTTTTGTGTGCCAAATACAACATGTTCATATACACATTTCTTGTGAATGTCTTACGAATAGTTGCGAGTGCTTGCGAATGTGTACCGATCATTGCGAATGCCTTGCGAGCGCTACAAATACCTTTACGATGATTAGGAATGGCTTGCGAATACTGAAGAATATGCATTCCTTGCGAATATTAGGAGCATGTTGCTAATATTCGCAGCAAGAGACGAATGGTTAAGAACATTTACGAATGTCTTGCGACCATGTCCCGATCATTGCGAATTATTGGTGAATTCGGCACAGTGTAAGAGCAGTATTACAAACAATGCGAATTGCATAATCGCTTTATTCGTAAAATGTTTGCAAGCACTCGCAACACTCGCAAGGCCACTCGCAACGTTCGTAATACATCCGCAAGACATTCGTATATGGATTTGTATGCATTGGCAATGATCGGTAAGGCTTCGAATTTTCAATATTTTTTCCTGTCCATTCGCCTCTTTTTTTGCCGAATACAACATGTTCATATTCGCAAGGATATTCAGCACAGTGTAAGACAGGCATTAAGTGAGGTAATTATTTCGTGTTTTGCACAAATTACATATTGTGACCGCGAGACCATTTCACTAAACATGCGAGTGGAGTGGATTTCACTTAGATCCGAAGTTACCTTCATTTTGATTTTGCAATATAAATGTCTTTATTACTGAGAGCTATTTGTGAAGTGAATGGTGTTGTTGTGGTGGTTGTTGTTATATTAGGACTCTTCCAAAATGTACTTTTTGAAAACAGTATCAATACAACTTTGCAATGTCTGTAACTTCTCTGATGAATTTAGAAAAGGCGTTGGATATGAATGGTATTAATGATGTCTCTCACATGCTCACACCTTAAACAAAGAAAATACATTCAGAAGTAGTGTATATTCTTGCTTTTTTTCTGCGAGCAGATTGAAATCCTGATCTACCTGCGGAAATGTAGGGTGGAACTTTCCAGCGTCAAAGTACTGACTCAGTACAATGCACAGCGCCATCTGTTGGAAACCAAGCTGAAGGCTGCCATTCAAAACAACGGGGAGAACGCGTTCAACCACTACGACAGGGTCAACATGCAGAACGTTTCCGTCAGCACAGTCGTCTCAAGCCAGGGTAAGGAAGCTTGATGATATTTTTTTTAAGCACATCAGAAACTGAAGACTAGATCTAGACTAATTGCACTGTGTGGATGTAGTTTTAATTTGCTTAATCTGGTAAGTGAAAGATTCAGACGATGGATTACAGAATTTGACGTTTAATAATCATATAATTTTGACAACTTTTTGATCTTTACAATGAATATTTATTAATGTATAGGTGGTGAGTGGGACTACGTGATTTTGAGCACGGTACGGTCTTTGCCGGGCTACATGATTGAACCAAACCCAACGCACGGCTGGTGCATACAGAACCTTGGCTTCATCACTGACCGCAACCAGGTCAATGTTGCTCTCACAAGGGCTAGAAAAGGACTTTTCGTTATCGGTAAGATATCAGTCGTAATTTATATTGTCGGCTTATACGAGGCGTGTGTTGGTGCCTCAGCTGAAGAGACTTCCCTTGTCAGCAGAGAGTATGAACTCATTCTATTCATATTAGTTCAAAATTATTATCTTCTATCATAGTTTTGCCAGCAAGGGCAATAATTTTAGTCTGTCCCAGTGAAGGAGAAATTACTCAAAGAACTAATAAGTGTATGATGTGTGTGAACTATTTAAACTCTACCCTAATAAAATTATATAATATTCCGTTACCTTACCCAAGTATTCTTCCTTTACCCTTGTATCAATAAGCTGGCCAGTGGTACGTTCGATTCTGAATTATGTTTAGACAGATCATATAACAGTAATTAACCCATAGTCCCCTCAGAGATGTCAGAAAACAAGACCTGAATACAATAAGCTACATTCAGGAAGCGTTTCTTTGCCAGGTAATGCACAGTTGTTGAGGTGCGACGAAGTGTGGAAACATCTGCTGGAGAGATACGAGAGGATGGGTTGTTTGATCCAAGACGCCAGTACCTTCCCACCGCCACTACCCCCTCGTCCCAAAAAGGGCAGACGGGTGCAGAACAACGCTAGGGACGAGTGGCAAAACGTTGAAATCTCTCGCCCGAATTAGGAGGGAGGTTCCCAGCAGCCTAGTGCACCTTGAGACCTGCGCCGTCTCCTTGATCTTTCTGGCGAAAGCTGGAGAGAGACAGTGTTCTGTGGAATCGTCTTCTGGTAGAACTACTAAACAGTGCCTTCGTGTGAAGGTACATTCGTGCTGTTAGGTGTGATCTGATGTATTTTTTTCTTCAAAAGTTCTTTTTCAATAGATGCTTTTTGATATTATTCCTGATGCATACATATTCACTATGTTTTTGTTTTGTATTGTGGGTGTATACGGAGTAGAAGATTAAATGGTGTTTCAGCTGGATATTACTTGATATGGTGCTTATCACACACCCATTGTGATATTTGGCATTCGGTCCTTCTCATTCAAAGCATAGAATGTTTTCACTACTGCAACTGCAGTAGGGAGCGGCTTAAAATTTAACAGTTGCAAATTTGTTGATTATACTCTAATTTGTTTTCCTTTCACGATGGCTTGGGGCACAAGGTATTAAACTGCACTAAAAACACACCAGTGTCGGAAAAGTTTAGCAACTTACAAGTTGAAGTGTGCTCTATAACTGATGACAAACAGTCTGATTCCTTGAATTCCAAGCCGTAAACTCTGTTGTGATTACCTACTTTCTGCTGTATTTATTTTATTTGTCCACCACTTTTATGGCGGTAACTATAGTATGGAACTGATCGTTCTAGCATGTAATTAACATTTCCTTGATTGTGAGGGAAATGTGATGTTCGGGTTTACTCTGCTCAGATCTGTTTGGGATCCTTGTCAATGAAAAGTCCATCAGGTTTCCACCGGCTGGGGAAATACGGGTACATTGTGGGGTAATTCTTGTAACTATTAGTTTGAGAATTGAATACATTCTGTTTATTTCATAATTTTTTAAAGTCATAAAACCTTCATTTATCTACTTAAATGTCATTTGTACAGTTTTTGTATTACACTCGATTTACTATTCAACACTGTTGGCAATACATTGTATGTACATTATTTATAATCTTTGATGATCAGATGCATGTATATAAACATGGTTCCACTCGTGATTTGCATTGTTGTAAAACTGCAATTCAAAATATGTTGATTTTTATTGTTGTTAACGTGTGCTGTTATATGTAGAAACGGTATTAGAATGCAATACATATTTTGCAACGATGATGAATAGTGTTCTAGTCACAACAGTGTGTGATCATCGTGAACTAATGATCAGTATTCTGTTTTTCAGATTTCTGTCTTGTTTATATGAAAATACCCAAAGTTAAGCTCACAAGAACTTTTTTTAACCTTTGGACTTCTTGTGTTTAAAGGTATGTTTTCGTCGTCGATGTAGATTATAATTGTATTTTTTAAAATACTTCTTCTTTAAGTTTTAGCCTAAAATGTATAAGTTGGTTGTATGTTCATATTTGTGTACTTAGAGCTAGTGGACATACTTCAGGCAACTCAAGTTATAGTGCATGTTCAATGCTATATATCCAGACACATCCACAATTCAAAGAAAAGGCAGATTTTGTCAGTAACAAGGATATGTTTGAGACGGCAATATTTCTCGGACAGGATTAGTGTGTCTTGAATAATTCTCATCGATCTCATAGTTATACACGTCTTGCACAATTGTCAAAAATATAAGCTTTGCAGCTCTCATAGTATGAAAATCGTGTGTGAATGGAGGGAGTGAAATTCGACCACACGTCAGTTTTGTACAGTTGTTGTCAAAAAGATTGGCTTTGCGCAGCTCTCATAGTATGAAAGTCACGTGTGTATGCAAAGAGTAAAACAAGTCGCGTAAGGCGAAAATACAACATTTAGTCAAGTAGCTGTCGAACTCACAGAATGAAACTGAACACAACGCAACGCAGCAAGACCGTAGCATCGTCAGTCCACTGCTCACGGCAAAGGCAGTGAAATTGACAAGAAGAGCGGGGTAGTAGTTGCGCTGAGAATGATAGCACGCTTTTCTGTACCTCTCTTCGTTTTAACTTTCTGAGCGTGTTTTTAATCCAAACATATCATATCTATATGTTTTTGGAATCAGGAACCGACAGGGAATAAGGTGAAAGTGTTTTTAAATTGATTTCGACAAATTAATTTTGATAATAATTTTTATATATTTCATTTTCAGAGCTTGTTTTTAATCCGAATATAACATATTTATATGTTTTTGGAATCAGCAAATGATGGAGAATAAGATGAACGTAAATTTGGATCGTTTTATAAAAAAAATTCTTTTTTACAATTTTCAGATTTTTAATGACCAAAGTCATCAATTAATTTTTAAGCCACCAAGCTGAAATGCAATACCGAAGTCCGGGCTTCGTCGAAGATTACTTGACCAAAATTTCAACCAATTTGGTTGAAAAATGAGGGCGTGACAGTGCCGCCTCAACTTTCACGAAAAGCCGGATATGACGTCATCAAAGACATTTATCAAAAAATGAAAAACACGTCTGGGGATATCATACCCAGGAACTCTCATGTCAAATTTCATAAAGATCGGTCCAGTAGTTTAGTCTGAATCGCTCTACACACACACACACAGACAGACAGACAGACGCACACACACACACACACATACACCACGACCCTCGTCTCGATTCCCCACTCTACGTTAAAACATTTAGTCAAAACTTGACTAAATGTCAAAAAAAATGACCCACAACCATAATCTCTGAATTATTCCGGATTAACTTCCAGAGCATTTCGCGCTACATTCGCGCTAACAACCAACATCAGGACATTAAAAACAAGTCGCGTAAGGCGAAAATACAATATTTAGTCAAGTAGCTGCCATTTTTCAGCAAGAGCGTATACTCGTAGCATCGTCAGTCCACCGCTCATGGCAAAGGCAGTGAAATTGACAAGAAGAGCGGGGTAGTAGTTGCGCTAAGAAGTATAGCACGCTTTTCTGTACCTCTCTTTGTTTTAACTTTCTGAGCGTGTTTTTAATCCAAACATATCATATCTATATGTTTTTGGAATCAGGAACCGACAAGGAATAAGATGAAAGTGTTTTTAAATTGATTTCGACAATTTAATTTTGATAATAATTTTTATATATTTAATTTTCAGAGCTTGTTTTTAATCCGAATATAACATATTTATATGTTTTTGGAATCAGCAAATGATGGAGAATAAGATAAACGTAAATTTGGATCGTTTTATAAATTTTTAATTTTTTTTACAATTTTCCGATTTTTAATGACCAAAGTCATTAATTAATTTTTAAGCCAACACGCTGAAATGCAATACCGAACCCCGGGCTTCGTCGAAGATTACTTGACCAAAATTTGAACCAATTTGGTTGAAAAATGAGGGCGTGACAGTGCCGCCTCAACTTTCACGAAAAGCCGGATATGACGTCATCAAAGACATTTATCCAAAAAATGAAAAAAACGTTCGGGGATTTCATACCCAGGAACTCTCATGTCAAATTTCATAAAGATCGGTCCAGTAGTTTAGTCTGAATCGCTCTACACACACACACACACACACACACACACACACACACACGCACACACACACACGCACATACACCACGACCCTCGTTTCGATTCCCCCTCGATGTTAAAATATTTAGTCAAAACTTGACTAAATATAAAAAGGTAAACTGCACTCATGCCTGAAAGTCTTGACAGTTCTAGAATGGTCTATTATATGACTATACTGTTTTGTTTAACACGTGCGAGGAGTATTCTTTGATGTAAATATTATGCCCGTATTACAACGAAAAGTATTTGCTGAAGGGTTAGAATCTATGAAGGCTAAAGTATAGCCTCTACTGTTTGAAGGTAAGCATACTTTCTTAACTTCAATGCGAAAGATGCATCACCTTTGTGCCATGTGGTTGCTGTTGAAAAGTGTAGGAACTCATTATGAACCATTCAGCATATCTGATTATCAGACTTGGGCTCTTGTGTTGCTGCTTTTTAATCTGAAGTACTTAAATATTTCTTGAAACGGATTGCCATGAATTAGCCTTTCTCTTCCGCAATAAGCAGCTTGAGAAACTTTATATTGTTTGCTTGCGCCCTTCGTTTTAACGTTATTTTATCAAAGTATGCTTTCTCTTTTGGGTCATTTAATAGCAGCTCAGATAGATAGTATGATGACTAAGAGCATCTGTATTGGAATGTGTAGTGTTGGCATGGTTTTCGGTTGTTTGTTTATGCTGTTTTGTTTTATTTTTCTTGACTGAAGACTCAACTTAACTAGTTTGATTTGAACAATTTAAGTTTGAATATTTTGGAGTCTTCAAGGTTTTCAAAGTGTTGGATGTGAATAATTTGTTTACAGCCAAACCGGTTTTATTACACGTCATAATTATACTCGAATGTATAACCCTCCTTTAAGATGGTGTGTTCCCTTTTCTGCGAGCCTATACATTTTACTTGCATATATAATTATGTGGAACAACTTTGTTTTATGTCACATTATACATTCTTCCCGTTCGTTTACTTTAAAATCATATAAATTATATAATAATGGTGTGATAGAAGTCGTGTTCCCACATTCCACAACACTTGAGATGCCCACCATAGACTTATTTACATAAATGCATATTATTTCATATTCTTGTGTGTGCCCATGCAGACAACACTTTTTGGGGTGTATTTTGATAATCTTTAGAATACATCTATATTCTGAAACGTTGGATTGGTTTTACTTGTATATATGGTCACAATGATGTTACCTGTGAGATTTTGTTTTATTTTTGTTTGGGACTAATGTGGACACTATATTGACTTGCGAAAATATGAGAAAAAAATTTACATTCGCTTTTTTTGAAAATTCCCCTGTCGATGTGTTGATCGATTGATCAACAATTTTGATCTTATGTGCCTCCTGTGAGTAAGAAATCATGCATCATCATGGTTGGCGCATTGACTTCCGAAGTAGTTCCCTTCTTTCTATTTTGAGCAGGGCGGACCTAAATGTGCATGGTCTCAGAAGTTTGGTAATGAAGTTGGTTATAGCTGTCAGTTAGGAAATGGCACGTTATGGCATCGTCGGTATTTGTACAGGTAAGGCTGAACAAACAGGGATGAAAAGTTGAGAAGAAAGGGCCACTATTTAATTGGTAAAACATTCTTTTTATTAATGTTGTTGATTGATACAATTGGAGTTATTAATTCAAAAGATGTGTTTGTGTCTTTAAAACTAAGTATATTCAATCAATGAATAAAAAATGACATTTACGCCACAGAGTTTCAAATAAAAAGAAATAAGATCAGTTTCGACTGTCTTTACAGAAGTTAATCATTATTTGAAAAAATAATGACAGTTGTTGTTCAATTTTTAATCATCTGATATAAACTAGATAATGCACAAGTATATAAAATTGTGATGCATGCTGTTTACTTGCCACTTTGTTTACGTTTGTTATTGTCTTATCAGTATTTCTACTATTCAGCTTGTCTGTGATACTGCATTGTTATGACTGGTTATTATTTTTTATTCCCCCCTCTGCTTCTTTCTCTCTGTAAAGGTGTAGGGCTAGTTATTTTTCGGTAACTTACCCAACAACCAAAATCACTTACCCAACAACGGGCCTGAATCCTCGATAGCTCACAGGTTGATGAGTTAGACTTTCAGGGAACTACTTTAGCGATTGAAAAGTTCCGAACGCTCCAATGTACGAAATATACATCTCTAGACCAAACAATACAAACATACTGCATTTAAACTGGCAACTACAGGCTTGAACACATTAATCTCCATATAAAATCTATGAGTTTGGTTGTTTTCTAAATCCAAATCTAACGATCAGTGCAGAGAAACTCGCTTTAGATCTCTTATGAGTGCACGCAAACTCCCAAGGCAAGTAACTCTCGTACGACAAGAGTAGTTCCCCTTCCAAATTTTCTGAACTGAGTTGCTTGGACAAGAGACTGCAATCCGACGGTTAGTTTTCGACAATATTTCATTTTATAAACAGATCACACGCAACCAAATGCACACATCGCATCAATTTAAAGAACATACAGCGGTTTCATACACTATTTTGCCCCAGAAAACGGAACTTCATACAGTTTTTAACGTTGGAACACGGGTGCAAAAGTTCGTCTGCTTGTCCCATTCGAAGAAAGAACATTTCCTAAGCGATACCAAAACATGACCAGAACACACACTATCTGCCTTTACCGGCACAGCAGAATAACAACATAACTGTGTACTTGATTTTAGTCCAAAACAGGGAAACTGACAAGAAGTGTTAACAGAATTGATTGATTTTCCCTGAACTATACAACCGCGCATTATTCAATCGCCAGCGCAGGTAGACTGGTTGAGTGATTTGGATTCGATCAAACTTTCGCACAAAAACTCCTCTTTTCTTTGAATAACTGAAGAAAGGAGGAATAAAGAGGTTACATACCTCGTCTCAGTGATTATCAAAAATAATGGTCTCAGTTCGCGGTCATGAAAAAGCTCGCTGAAGCTCGCATTTTTCATGATCCGCTAACTTCGACCATTATTTTTGATAATCACTGAGACTCGGCATGTAACCTCTACGTCCATAGTCTCTTCAGCTGATATTGCTATTCGCGACCGGCGTTGTTATGAAAGCAGTGACGTTCGTGCCATACAGTACTGTGCTGTGCACTAAACTGTGACGGATAGTAATTTGTGTCCCCGAGAAGCTAAAATTGAGACAATAACATAGTGTTTAAAATCACAACAGCTCAGGTGTATGTCTACACCAAAGCTCTTACGGCTTTGCCCAAACTGTAGTTGAAAGTAAAATGCATCACAGTTGAGGTTTATTCCTTCACAATGAGAACACAAGGAACGTACGTAGTCGATACATATCGACAGGGGGCCGACAAATGGTTTAAATGTGAAATGTGTGTATATGGGTGTGGGTCTAAAACAAACAAACAAACCATGTGAACCCCCCCCCCCCCCCCCCCTCCCCCCGCTCGCGGGCTGAACGACTGACGTCACATGTCGCTTCGGTCTTTTCCGGAAGAACACCACATGTACATAATAGGCCTACACACTTCGATCGCGTAGCAGTGCTAGGGAGGCCCACCGACAGTAAGCGTGAACAGACCACAGAAGGCCATTTTTAGAGTGCTGTAAACAGCTTCAAAATTAAGCAATGTTCTTATAGTTCAGGTTTGAAATGTAAAAGTACTTATAGAATTGCTGTGCAAAGTTTGAAGCCTGTTAGAATTATACATTTGGAGGTATTGGACTGTAAAGTCAGGCAAATATGCGATTTTTTCACAATTGGGAAGTTATGTACAGGGCGACAAATTAAAAAAAGCAAAAAGAAATGACCTTTTCGGTTTTATTTTATAAAACAGATTGCAGCAACCACAAATGTATCACAGTTGAACCAATAAATGCAATAAAAAGGGTTTTATAGCCGATTGCAATTTTAGGCTATATTGACGTCATCACACGAAATTTAAGAAACGCGAACAAGCAAATCTTCAGTGGTTTTACAGGTAAAGATGTCATACGATATATCAAATTGAAGATCTCTTTGTGTACAATCTAGCTGTCATACTTTTGATGCTGTATAATCAAAACTTTACAACTTAAGCTTGAAAATCAATATTTTCAAAAATAATAAATTTAAAATAAAAACTATAAAATGTATTAATGTTCCGCAATGTCAATCTTTATAAACATTTGTAACCTCACATTTTAGCATATTTCCACACATTGAATGATAATAATGTTACTTCCAAACAAGAAAACACTAACTACAGCACAAGTTTGCAGTTATGCGTTATATTTTAATCTGCCTGACTGAAAATGTGTGCGTTTCTTCCTTAACCTGTATATCCGCGATTATATAGCAAATTATGTGTATGTAAGTGTGTATATATCCATGTATGCAGGTATGTATGTATGTATGTATGTATGTATGTATGTATGTATGTATGTATGTATGTATGTATGTATGTATGTATGTATCCTTATGTTTTTATGTGAATCTCTCTCTCTCTCTCTCTCTCTCTCTCTCTCTCTCACACACACACACACACACACACACACACACACACACACACACACACATACATTCACCAACACACACACAATATCTGTTATCCTTGTTGTGGTGCAATTAAGGTCAGGTATACAGCATGACAAAATCCCCTGCAATGCAATAATGACACAAACAACAGATTTTCCAAAAAAACTGTCATAGCAACACAGAAATTGTCTAATCAATGAAATGTAACAAATACAATTGCATAACAGAACAAACAAACATTTGAATATAACATCAGGTATTTAGCGCCAAAAAGAAACCTAAGTCAGATCATTAGTTATGAGAACCAATTAAGAACATCAAACAACTCAGCGCCATAAAAGTCATTTCAAGTCATCAGTCACACTTTAAATGTCAAAAGTCGTCGGGAAATTAATTCAGCATTATAATAATACCATCAATAAACACACAAGCATGAAGATGAAACAGAACAGACGGAAATTGTAGCACCGAAATGAATTCTGCAAACACATCGCGATCAAAGAAGAACACCAGGTGACTTTGTGTATTAAAGCCATCGTTAAACAGACATTACACATTCAATGAGATGTACCTACAGATCAGGTAATTCCGTGCTACAAAACCCAGTGCAGATCATAGTCTAAAAGACATCGAGATATTACTAAATTATACAGTACTTCAGCGCCATATAATAATGTAAGATCATCAGTCACACAAAACCGAGATGTAACAAAAAAAATCGGGTTATTCGATCGATCAGCACCATATGAAAACATTGCAGATCATTAGCCACACAAACAAAGAGATGTAACAAAAACATCAGGTAATTCGATCGATCGGCACCATATAAAAACAGTTACACAAGTTCTCACTGAAAGTGAAGAACGAAGCGGTTCCGCAGGTTGAAATGACACCTTTTTTTTGGAGTAACCCAAGACACACGCTTGGCTTGGAAGCCATATATTGCAGCCACAGAAGCAACAGGTGTGTGTGTGTGTGTGTGTGTGTGTGTATGTGTGTGTATATGTGTGTGTCTGTTCGTCTGTGTGTCTGTCTGTGTGATTCTGATTAAAAGTGAATGTGCATGTCTATGGGTGTTTTTGTGTAAGTATGTATGTGTGTATGTATGTATGTATATATATATACAGTCGACTCCGGTTAATCGGCCATTTTTGGGACTGACTGAATTATGGCCGATTATCCGAAGTGGCCGATTATCCGAACATCGCATCGGGAAGTTCCTCAGAACAAAAATATTGGATGTTGGAAGTTACTTATGGTAGCGGAAAGCGGAAGTTTCGTGCATTGGCATACGTGCTCTACATGTCTCCAAAAAATGTGTCCAGTGTCGTCTGCTTCTGTTTGGCACTGGCACGTTTCCTCACTGCAGCACAGACAACGTCCAGGCAATGCAGTTCTTCTTCCCCGAAGGCATTTTCCAGGGCATATTGAACCAATCAACCAATGCCTCGTCCACTTCATCGTCTTTTCCTCCTCTTTTCCTTTTCTTTGAGACAGACAAGCGTCCACCTACAGCTTCACTCCTGAGATGATCCTCGTCGTTAATCCATCGACAAAGGGTTTTTCTTGGGACCCCTAACTGATTTGCAAGCTGCAATTTTGATGTGTTAGGCGGATATTCTTTCACTTTGTCCAAGAATTCAAGTTTTTCCAAGACTCTGTAATCTTTCCTTTTTGTCGCCATGGTTTGTGCAAAGAGGCTTTCGGCACAAGCAAGTCAGTGTTTGACTGTCAGTTGTTTCGATCACAGTGTGTAAACTCAGTAAACTCACTGGCAGACCTTTGTGCTGTCATGTGAGTAATGATCATGGAACCACTCACAAAAACGTGAAAGTGTGAGGTGGCCGTTTAGCCGATGTGCAAAGTTTTCGTGGTGTCCGATTAACCGAACATTTTAACACATAATATGAAGAAAAGATTCGGTCCCAGGGAAAATAGGCCGATTATCCGGAATTGGCCGATTATCCGGATGGCCGATTAACCGGAATTGACTGTATGTGTGTGTGTGTGTGTGTGTGTGTGTGTGTGTGTGTGTGTGTGTCCGTGTGTGTGTGCGTGTGTCCGTGTGTGTTTGTGTCTGAAATTCAGGATCCAACTGTGTCCATGTGCACGTGTGTCTGTGTTTATGTGTGTGTGTTTGTGTTCGTGTGTGCGTGAGTATGTATGCATGTGTGTGTGACTTGGAATAATAGGCCGTGAAAAGTAGGATATGCGCCGAAATGGCTGCAATCTGCTGGTCGATGTGAATGCGTGATGTATTGTGTAAAAAAAATTCCATCTCACACGGCATAAATAGATCCCTGCGCCTTGAGTCCGAGTCTGGAGATACGCGCGCGATATAAGACTTCATATAATAATAATAATAATGTGTCTGTCTGTCTTTGTGATTCTGGATCAACATTTATTAGTATGTGTGTGTGTGTGTGTGTGTGTGTGTTTTGTGAGAGAACGTTTTACCGAGAATTTACTTTGCAAAGTGAGTATCTACAGCTAGGTTACTTCGAAAAGGGCTTCTGCGTGCTGATCAGTCCTGTGAAGCAATTCATGTTGCAGTGAGGTAGCTACGTGTTTTGTCCACGTGTTTTTAACCAAAATGTCATTGTCCACCAACAAACCTTCTCCTTGGGTCTGTTAATGTTGCTGGGTCACGGGGTCCTGCGTGTCGTCAATAGCCTGTTTCTCATAATAATACTTGTGGCGAAGGTGAGTCATATAAGCATTTGCGGTTCTTGTTAGATCTGTTCACTATAATGGATCTACTCAAGGCCGCGTCGCAGAGACAAAAATCATTTCCACAGCCGGAAGGCTTGGTTATTCTTTTTAAAGATGTTGCTAGTTCGTTGATCTAACTTTGGTGGGGAGTTGAAAAACCTAAAATTGTAACGTATTTGCATGTGACATTTTCACGGCATGCCTTGATTTAGCCTTCGGCGGTGAAACAGTTGAAAAGCGTTTTAATTCAATCGCAAGGCAAAGTCAAACACATTTACATCAGTATGAGAACAGACTTCCGGATAGATCTGTTGCAGAGATCTTTCACTACACAATATATTTTTTTGTTTTAAATAAGTTTTCTTTGCGAGCTCGTGGAAAATAAGCGATAATTTCGAATTTCGGCTTGTCGCGACGTCAAGTTTTTCACTGTGCATACTCTGATACTGAACACTGCGTAACAAACTGATTCAGCTTTTGCATGACTGCGAGAGTTGATCAGCTTTTGGTTTTTCACTTCAATCGCTTGTCAAGGTCAAGCCAAAGCACATACTGATTAGAAAAATGTTACTGAACTTACTGGTAGATGTATCTCTTGAGATCAATGAGAAGAAAGATCGAGCGACTTCCTAAAACGCCTGTGTTTAAAAGAAAACACTGTGTTCAGAATTAACCCTTTCAACAACGTAATGATATTTGTGTAAGTTGCTCTTTTAAACATATAATAACAGAAAGTTGATTGTATCGCACGCAAAATTACACGAATCTGGTTAGAATATCTTTCCTTTGCGAGTCTTTGGAACTGGGGCGATAATTTCGAGTGTTTCAGCTTGCCGCGGCGTCATGCAAATAGCTTCAGTCTGTAAATGACTAGATTCAGCCTCCGGCGGCGCAACCGTTGGATAATCGCTTCACTTCAATCGATCGGCCCGGTCAAAGTATAGCCCGTATTGATGAGAAAAGATGTTCTTCTTGTAGATTAGCCTTTTAAGATTACTGAGAGAAATGGGCGATTTCCAAAAACGCCTGTGTCAAAACAAAAACACTGTGTTCAGAATCAACTATATTCACAACATGTTAAAAGTAATTATGAGTCGCTCAGCGGAATACATAATTACAAAGGATTGATCTGATGGTATGCAAAATGTCAGTAAACTGCATCTAATACTTTTTCCTTGCGAGATCTCAGAACATACGCGATTCGGCCTTGGACGGCGCAAAAGTTGAAATATTGCTTCACTTCAATCGGTTGGCCCGGTTAAAGTATTGCACACATTGATTAGATAAGACATTGTCCTGGTAGATTGGCCTTTTAACATTATTGACAGGAATGGGCGATTTCCAGAAACATCTGTGTAAAAAGTAAAACACTGTGTTCAGAACCCACCCTTTTTCAAGACGTTAATAAAATGTTGATAAGTCGCTCTTTCACATACATCATAACAAAGGGTTGATCTTATGCCACATTAAATTTCAGTATTGTACTTTAAATAGTTTTTCTTCGCGCGCTCTTGGAACTTGGGTGACGATTTCGAGTGTTTCGCTTGCCGCGACGTCAAATAGCTTTTTCCCTGTACACCGCGTTTGCGGCTAAGTCCGAAGCGGGAGATAGCGTTTTGGGGCAAGTTCGGGACTTGTTTTACTCATGAACCAAAAACAGCACGTTCACATACCAACAATCATTCAAAAGAACAACAACTGGAGAAACCCTTGCAAGTTGTTTGACGTTTTCAAAATATTTATTTAGCCTTTTAAATCTTCAGAGAAAAGTAAAAAAAATCACGGCTGTGGCCGCCATTTTGGATTTTCTCTGTGGGCCTCCCTAGCAGTGCCATTGCACATTTTCGCAACGAAAACCGTGCTACTGTTTCTTGTGTGTTAAATCTGAAAGCAATATAAGTGAACGAACAATTGAAAACTGATATCACGTTACTAAACTCCCAAAAGTAATAAATTACTTCCGACTGCGGTACACAATACATTTTCAAAGCAATTTTTATTATTTTTTAAGACATAAAAAATACAACGGAAGAAAAATACAAGCAATACATTTTTTTTTTTAAAGTACAAAATGCATAAACTGTGTCATAAAAAAGCACAGGTACTGTATCATTGGTTTGGCACTGTTGCAGAAAGTCCTTATCATCAGTTTTCATTTTGGCAGAGCAAGCGACACCCACAGTCCGACGAAAAATGTCCTCCATGTCAAGGAACATTTGCACAATGTTGTCTTTGACAAATGTCAGTCCTCCTCGGTTAAGCACCGTTGTCATGTCAGTTGAAGAACCACAATCACTTTCTGACAGCTCACTGAACTTCATTGCTTCTAAACAGCGCAGTTTCTCGTATCTGTATGCACCTTTCGTAAGGCCCCAAACTTTCTTTTTTAGTTTCTTCATCACACTCCCAGCAACATACCTGATCACATCCATCTCCTCCTCACACACTGGCACCGGTCGGTCATTCGCTTTGTCTTCCTGTTTGCACCCATAGGTTGTTTCGACCAGCCTTTCAAACATCCTGAAGCAAATGGAAGCTGATGCATGAGTCGACTTGGTGACCTCTGAAATGCTTGCATGGCTTGCGCAGTACAATGCAAAATACTTTGAGTAAGCCTTTTCCTTGGCCGCGTTCCGGAACTTCCCTTGTGGACCAAGGCATGACTCGAACACCTGAAGTTTGTCCCGAAGAACAGCACCTGTCAAACAGACCACAAAGTCTTACACTTGAACGCATACAACAGAACCCCCTTTTTATTACCTCAAACAATCTGAGAAAGCGGGTCTTTAAAAGGAGGCAGTCTTAAAATGAAGGCAAATTTACAGAAGTTATGCACAGACAAACTGACAAAATAAGGTCTTAAAACTAGAATAAAAGGGAGGGATTATCAAATTGGGAGGGGGGGTGGTGGTCCACTGTATATATATATATACTAGAATGAATACCCGCTTCGCCGGGTAGCCGGCTTCGCCGGGAAGAAGTACTTAGAGCCATACGCCGGCTTCGCCGGGTCCGAACAATGGACCCGCCAAGCTTAGGTCCCTCCCAGATTCGTGGAATGGGAACAGCACGAAAATGATTCAGTGGCCATAATGCCATTCCTGACCATATCGAGTCCCATCCTTGTCGACGAATGTAACCGTGTTAATCACCTTTGGAGGCGAACTCCACTCAAACAGGACTGAGCAAGTTAGAGCTTATCTCTAAGCCCTTTTGAACTGTTATGGCTTCTCAAAGGAAGGCCAGTACATAAAATTACACAAAAGCCGCCAGACCACATCACAAACAGAACTGAACAATGCACAGGTGTTGCTCACATAGAGACACACACACACACACACACACACACACACACACAAACACAGAGAAGCCGTATCTATAGAGAGATAGATGACAGTGTATTTTTCGCGTGGCTATAAATTGATTCGACCTTTGCACTTTTACAGTGAGGATAATTTACGGGTCCAATTTACGTTCTGGACACTGCGGTGACCTTCTAAAAATAGTAACAGAACGCCGGGAATATCCGAAGATGCCCCCTTCATTCAAAAGTGCACCATACGAAGGAAGGGAGGTAAACGCTGAAAACATGGAGAAGATGAGAAGATAAGGAAGAGTTACTTATAATGGTGAAATGAACACAAAAACCAAATTCGGTTCAGCGCTGCGCGCTGAGAGCACGTGTTGAAATATCTCATCGATGATATTGTGTCCGGGGTGTAGCTGAATACGGTGTCCAAATTTGAAAAAGATCCACCGAGAACTTTGGCTTTGGTGTGTCGGTATGGGGGCCCGGGTAGCTGAGGTGGAACCAAAATAGCTGAGGTGGAACCAAAATCGGTTCAGCGCTGCGCGCTGAGAGCACGTGTTGAAATATCGACCAGGTTGTGTCCTGTACCGGGTCTACCTGAATATGCCCACCAAATTTGAAGCAGATCCATCGAGAACTTTGGCCGTGCATCGCGAACTCACACACAGACACACACACACAGACACAAGTCGTATATATATATAGATATATAGATATATATATATATACAATAATAGATTTTTTATTAATCCATATCTTGGGATAATTCCCTGCCTCGTATAACTTTAAAAGAAAGGCAAACACACACACCATTGTATCCAAAAAGAACACTTCCAAATTGACAAGTCTGGAATGTGTACGCGAATGATCAACAATAATTACACGTATGCCATACAGGGAGCACTGCTTACTTGTCATGTATATATGACAGCTTATTCCCAGCGTAACTGAATAACTTGAAATTTAAACTTGAAATTGGTTTACATTATAAGCAAAAGCGAAAACACTACTCCAACAAAATTGTATTCATTCATACAGTGTTTCCCTAAACACTTACAGTCCAAGGTTTTAACATGGCTTCGCAGATCAGCTGACAGGCATTCATTTTCTGCAATCTCACTGCACACCTCTTCCAGAAGTGGAACTGTCACCTGTTGACATTTAAAAACACATGTAAATGTACACACAGTGACACAATAAAAAATCATGCGTAATGAGAATTATCCAAAAATATATATGATGCACTGGTGTCAAATGTGTTATGGTATTTTATGTTATCACAGAATCTAAGTCTTGAAAAATACACATGTTCACACAAAAATATGGCAAATACCACATGAGACTGAAATATACACAAATCTGCAGTAACTTGACTGAGAAATCACAAGCGGGTGTAGTTGTAGGCATCACAATCACAAGACAAAAAAATTCTGCCTTTATGTTTAATTACACATTAACATGCTTCCATTTGAAACTTCGAGGTCTTCATCGGGGATTGACGCCCAACAAAAGCTAATTGAAGCCCGACTTTGGGCGTCAATCCCCGATGAAGACCGAGAAGTTTCAAATGGAAGCATGTTAATGTTATTGTAATTCAATCTGACGACGATCTCTTTCCTGCTTTCATGTGGTTGTAAACAGACAGAATTGGTTCTGTTCTGTTCACACACTACTTTCAGAGCTGCAAGGGTCAAGTCCCAAGAAATATGTCTCTGTATTCCTATCTTATCACTCTGCTCCTGTTTTGTTTTGTTTCACACACATTTTCCCTTCTTTTTTTGACGGGTTTCTGGACAGCAAACTCTAAAACAAATTCTTTTCATTACAAAAGCGATCTTTGGAATTGACTGACGTAGTCCGGAAGACATCAACTTACGTCACGTATTCGACGTCATCACTTCGCATACCTTATGGTCTCGGTATTTCGTTGGCCTTCATATTTCCTACTTGTAAAATGACCCTCAAAGCTAACCGAGACTAGTTGAGGCTGTATCAATGCGCCTCGCCAGCAGGTTGTTAATGGATTTTTTAGCGAGTGGTTATCGACAATTAATGACCGGTAATTTTTAATGAGTTGGGGCATTCTGACCAATCACAGGATCTGTTTCATTAAAACGCAAACTTGATTGAATTACAATAATTGTTAACAATAAATGTTGCAAATGTAACGAATAAATTCTCACCTTTTGTGAAATAGTAGCTTGACACACTTCTGACTGTATAAGTGTATTGGGTTTTCATCAACAACAAAAGTCGTGCTTGCTTCCTGAAACAAAATTATTCAATGATGAGAAGAACTGAATGTGGCAGTGTTCAAAGTGATATTCAAACTTGCATGTAACTATCAGTACCTATACTGTAAAACGAGAAGGCTTTTGCCATGCTCGTCAATCAGTATGTGTCATTCAGTGTTTTGTGCTGTGACAATGAAATGCAATCAATGATGAATGAATGTATAGATCTGCAACTGCAAGTTCTTGTAGTCTAGAAATAAATACAACAATACTTTCAATTGAAACCACAAACTAGTCAAATAAATTGTGTAAATAGTTGGACAAAGAGATGCTTATTAACCCAGGGAAATAACAGGATTTCTTAGCAAAACTTTCCCAACCCATGCCAACCCAGCTGAAAAAGTACCACACGATGTACTATAGTATACTATAGTAAACTATAGTAAATGTACCCTGTACTATAGTAAACTGCAGTAAATGTACCATGTACTATAGTATGTACCATATTGTACTATAGTACAAAGTACTTTGTACTATAGTACTGTGAAGTAAATGTACCATGTACCATAGTACTGTGTGGTACACTAGAGTACTTTGTACTTTGTACTATAGTACCGAGAGTACCCTGGTGAAGTACAAGTACCACAGCTGAAGTAAAAGTACTACGCTTACTGTAGTACTTTCAGGAGACTGCCCGTACTTTATTCAAAAAGTACTACGTATCATTGCGCGAAGGACATGCACTATTCATTTTGCAAACGTGCATGTAACATGAATACATCTGCAGAATAATACTGTTTTTCTATTTATGATTTATTCAATTTCATTTTTTAGTCCTTTTGGAAACTTTTCCAAGAATGAATGTCAAGCACTTCATCTCTGCTCACACAGTAAAATGCGGTAAACAGACAACTGTGAGTTACTGTCAGCCATTTTGTTTTTTAAAGTCTGAGAGCGCGCTGTTCAACTCATGTTTGTTTGTTCACACTTGCAAGGTAAGTGAGACAGTATATATATAATTTTTGTGTCCATGTTATAACAAAAGCCCATTTCCTAATGTGAGTGCTACCTGGGATCAAACATTTGTGGGCATGTTGTAGAGAAACGTCTTGTCATTTTTGTTCATAGTTACGTTAGATCTACTCCATTTTTTCTTGTGATATTTTTTGTTAATGCAACATGCATTCATTATTTTCTGTTTGAATTGCTGTTAGAAAGTCCGACAAAATGGATAGCAAAATTATGATTGAAGAGTTGTATTTAAAACACAGTCAGAGGAGTACGGGTTGATTAGATTGTATCAACATCTTTATTTTTCTCTAGCCGAAAATGCCATTCCTTGCATTTAGATCTGTGAACAAACGGGAGGTCACAACAAACGGTTGAGGAGGAAATCAGGAAATCACAAAGTGTACATGTATCATGTGGTCGAATCTCGATCTTCCCAGTGTGGTAAGCAAGATGTGCAGTTTGTTTTTGTTTGAACACACTGTTGACTGATTTACAGCTTTGGTTTTACTTTGAAGTGTTCACCTCTAAGAGTAATACCTAATATACTGGACTCGCAACGAAATATATAAACAAATGACAATGGACAACGTTTCGACCTAAAGGTCTTCAACAGGTTAAAAAAAAATGAAAACAACAATAATACAAATAACAAAACGACTTATCAGAGAAGATGGCGATGCGCTGTGAAGCATCGCCATCTCTGATAAGTCGTTTTGTTATAAATGTATTGTTGTTTTCATTTTTTTTACCTGTTGAAGACCTTTAGGTCGAAACGTTGTCCATTGTCATTTGTTTATATATTTCGTTGCGAGTCCAGTATATTAGGTATTACTCTTAGTTTATTATCTCGCTTGCAGTCACTCCCTGTTTACTCCGTGTTCACCTCTGTTCAGCCACCCGGTTCTCGCCCAGAGTTAGATCTACGTCCAGTCAACAGATAAGAAGTGAATCACAGTGGACGCAGAACCATTCAATTGAAGTTGGCAGAATAATTTCTCACCCCTAGCTGGTAAGTTCTATGTAAGTTTATGTGATCATAGATTGTACACATGTATGTTAACTACTTCGGGGTCTCCACTCAATGATAATGTATGAAGTATGCGCGCGTGCGTGTGTGTGTGTGCGGCGTGTGTGTGTGTGTCCCTAGTATACTATGTGTTTGTGCCTGTCTATGTCCCTGAGAGAGTTGATGAACGGGGAAACGGACGATGGGAGTCATTGTGTATAGATCTACCGACATCATTTTCTCTTCACAGTTTCATCTTCTACTGCTACACTTTCAGTAGATTCTACTGCTGCGCTATCAGTAGACGATTTCTGATTGCATTTGGTCTTTGCAGCTTCCCAACAGAATACCACAGAGCACGTTGGAGTGAAAGCTACTACGTCAAGTTCATGAATATCAACTACAGTAGCTATAAAAATCATTTTTTCCGTTTCTTTGTGAAATGGGGGCGCCATATGTCCATTAATTGCATATTGAGCATTATATGCATAGAATGCATTCTATGCGCATAGAAGGCATTCTATGTTCTTAGAAACATTATATGCGCATAGAATGCATTGTGTGCATAGAATGCATTCTGTGTCAATCGTAAATTTGTATCTGAACAAAGAATTTATTTGTATAACATGAAATATTATTCTATAAATGCTATAGAATGTAGTTCTATACATTGGATTCAATTCTATACTTACAGGATTTGAATCTTTGTTACAGAGTAAGATTTCATATATTTGAATTTGATTCTTTGTTTAAAAAAAAAAGTAGTTGAATTTAATTCTATTGCAAATAGAATTAAATTATATCTGTAAAATGCATTCTATGGTGATCACAGAATGAATTGCGGCGCGGCACATAGAATGCATTTTGCACAAAGAATAATGTACACATGGAATACATTGTGAACATTTCATATTATTGTGTACACAAAGAATCAAATTCTGTGATAACTGATATATCAGTATTATCACAAACTAATCAATTCTGTAACATAGAAATGAATTTTATAACAGGGAATTTTGTTCTATAACATAGAATTCTTTCAATGTAAAGAATGTCATTCCCTGTTATATAATTCAATTCGACGTAGAGAATAAACATTTATGTTATACAAATGAATTGTTGGTTCACATACAAAATGCATAATACTAAAGAATACATTCTATGCACATAGAAAGCATTCTATGCAAAGAATGCTTTCTGTGGGCAGATAATGCATTCTAGATCTATGCACAAAGAAAGCTATTTTATGCGTATAGAATGAATTCTCTATGCATAGAACACATTACATGCATAGAATGCACAATATAGAATTAATAAACACATGGTGCCCCGTACTCAGTTGCTTTTCCTAATACATAAAACAGTGTCACTAAGAAATTAACAAGGAGAAAAAGAAAGAAAACGGTCATATTTCCTTTTGTGTTATCTTTTGGTGCATGGGTTCATGGGGGTTTCAAATCCTGTAACCGACAGGTTCACAGTGTACCGCGACATTGCTTCGACCACCAAATGATGCTTACATACGATTGCATTGGCGTGCTCTCTCTCTCTCTCTCTCTCTCTCTCTCTCTCTCTCTCTCTCTCTCTCTCTCTCTCTCTCTCTCTCTCTCTCTCTCTCTCTTCTAAATCATTTCACAATGCTGTGTACAGTTACTGTGTGTGTGTGTGTGTGTGTGTGTGTGTGTGTGTGTGTGTGTATCACAATATAATGGCTTGACAGCTGTTCAGGTTGCCTGTTTAATTTCTGCGCAGATTCTACACACACCCCACAGCCGGCACCTCGATGAGGACTGACGATGGACTTGTGATGGCTTTATGCCCTGCTGCACGAAGAACATCATAGTTCAATAATGGTTGGGTGGTTGTTTTCTCAGAAAGGTTTCAATTGATACACTCCCCCTTTTTTTCTTCTTTTTCTTTGTGTTTCTCTCCCTATCGTTTTGTATCCTTAGCGGATTATGACTTTATTCGGTTATTCTGCAGAAAAACAAATGCCGCTGCAGAAGAAAATTGTTTTTCTGCAGCAACTTTGAATAATGTCATCATCCGCTGAAGCATTGTTTTTTTCTGCTAAGGATTTGTTTTGTCTTTCATATCGTATGTCACTAGCATCATAGTTGCATATTTTACATTTGGGAACTTTCAAAACTGATCCGGCGAAAGTATACGAAAATTTGCGTGTGGAGTTCCTGGCCCGATCTAAAAAGAACGAACATTTTATATTTGAAATAAAAGTATAGTTTGGAGGGGAAAAAAAGGTAACAAAATAATTTGATAAAGGCTTTATGCATGGTCAGTTTTACTTGCTTACCAATAGCCATATCATCTCACTTTAAACATACGAATCCTGGGACTGTCTGTTACATGTTTTCACACACACAAAATTCATAGGGAGAAAAATGAAGGGGAGGGGGGGGGGGGGGGGGGGGGGGTGGGGGATAACAGTGAGGATGTACTGATCGGACCGTGCGTGGCCGATAAAAGGTCAGAGTAGACCCATTGCCTCGCGCGCGGCTTCAGTAGCTGGCAGAAAGCACACCACCTACTCGCCGTGTACCAATAAAAGTTGTTATATTTAGTCAAGTTTTGACTAAATATTTTAACATCGAGGGGGAATCGAAACGAGGGTCGTGGTGTATGTGCGTGTGTGCGTGTGTGTGTGTGTGTGTAGAGCGATTCAGACTAAACTACTGGACCGATCTTTATGAAATTTGACATGAGAGTTCCTGGGTATGAAATCCCCGAACGTTTTTTTCATTTTTTTGATAAATGTCTTTGATGACGTCATATCCGGCTTTTCGTGAAAGTTGAGGCGTCACTGTCACGCCCTCATTTTTCAACCAAATTGGTTGAAATTTTGGTCAAGTAATCTTCGACGAAGCCCGGACTTCGGTATTGCATTTCAGCTTGGTGGCTTAAAAATTAATTAATGACTTTGGTCATTAAAAATCTGAAAATTGTAAAAAAAAATAAAAATTTATAAAACGATCCAAATTTACGTTTATCTTATTCTCCATCATTTGCTGATTCCAAAAACATATAAATATGTTATATTCGGATTAAAAACAAGCTCTGAAAATTAAATATATAAAAATTATTATCAAAATTAAATTGTCCAAATCATTTAAAAACACTTTCATCTTATTCCTTGTCGGTTCCTGATTCCAAAAACATATAGATATGATATGTTTGGATTAAAAACACGCTCAGAAAGTTAAAACAAAGAGAGGTACAGAAAAGCGTGCTATCCTTCTTAGCGCAACTACTACCCCGCTCTTCTTGTAAATTTCACTGCCTATGCCGTGAGCGGTGGACTACGAGTATACGGTCTTGCTGCGTTGCATTGCGTTCAGTTTCATTCTGTGAGTTCGACAGCTACTTGACTAAATATTGTATTTTCGCCTTACGCGACTTGTTTCATTTTTTTTGCATCAAGCTGAACCAAGCGACCCTAATGTAATCATAGCAGAAGACATGTGATCGAAAATGTGTCATGTGACTTAGCAGCTGACAAGTCTGTCAAGAAAAGAAGCGTTCGTTGCGATTCGTAATGGCGACATTCGAGCGAAGTTCCTGTTCCTATTGAGCAGTTTTTCTTCTTTCATAATAATGGCTTTACTGGTTACAAGAGAGCACCGAGTCATTGCAGTATGTATATCTTGATCAAGTTGATGTCTTTTGTGCAGTACGCTTTATTTAGTTGTTGCTGGTCTGCGTTTGTGTTTTCCACAGGCACATGATCATCTTGATCTTGTGTCAGTTTGCATGCGCAGCCCGCTAAACACACCGCAAACCCCCCCTCCCTGTACGTTGGTCCAAGCGAAGTTCAGTTGTATGATTTACTCTTTGATTTGATTTGTTCTGCTGCATTAGCATTGCTTCGACAACGTAACCGTTCGCAGCTGTTGTTGTTTGTTGTTGCTGCTGTGTATGCAGATATGCAGCCTGGCTGTTGGAACTGTTCTTTCTCAAAGGTGTTTTGGCAGTTTTTCTTTAGGAATTCGTTTTTGTTAAGTTTGTTGTATACGTACAGATTTCTAACTGTGTGCAGTTTTGATTAACAGTTATATTTGATATAATTACTACTTTAAAACACTCTTTTAGTTTAGATTTTTAATCTTTATTCTATTGTAGAAAGAGACTGAGGAGGAGGAAGAAGATCATTACCTTAGTTTGATTGTTATTTTGCAGGTTGTGAAACTGCAAAACAAGTAGGAATGATTGGGAGACTTCCAAGGGTGTAAAGCAAATGTCATGGAACAATTTGCACTCTTCTGTTTGACAGTGAACATGTGTGAGTATTTCAGTTTTCACTCTCTTGTAAATCACTTGAGAGACCAATATAATATTTTACACGGGAAAGGATAATCCTTCCAGGAAATATACCAACCTCAACGACCTGGCTGCTCTTTCTATGTGTAAAATGTTTAAAAAAAATATGAGATAATTTTGCATTCTGACACAGGTGTAACAAAAACCAATTGTGCACAGAAAGGAGCCTGGTTCAATTACAGCAGCACATACGTACAATTGTAGGATGCAGTATAACTTCTTCTTCTGCGTTCGTGGGCTGAAACTCCCATGTACACTCGTGTTTTTTGCACGAGTGGAATTTTACGTGTATGACCGTTTTTACCCCGCCATTAAGGCAGTCATACGCCGCTTTCGGAGGAAGCATGCTGGATATTTTCGTGTTTCTATAACCCACCGAACTCTGACATGGATTACAGGATCTTTTTCGTGCGCACTTGGTCTTGTGCTTGCGTGTACACACGAAGGGGGATAAGCCACTAGCAGGTCTGCACATAAGTTTACCTGGGAGATCGGAAAAATCTCCACACTTAACCCACCAGGCGGCCGCGACCGGGATTCGAACCCTCGACCTTCCGATTAAGAGGCCGACATCTTACCACCACGCCACAGCGCCCGTCAGTATAACAATTATCATGTAACAGGTTCAGCAGATGTTTTGTGATTTACGAGAGTGTTTAAAGAAAGGGAAGGACAGTCGATCTTCAACAAGTTTGAACTACATTTGGCCTACGATTTGATCTGCGATCAGCTCCTGATTGGATCGCGGGAATAAATCTCACGATTGAATCGCCCGTGTGACACCAACTTAAGTTTTCTTGCAGATCTGTGGTTTGTAATTCATGTAGTGAAATCAACTAGTGTCAGTGCAGGGATGTGGCTACAAATTCATATGCATACCAAAAGGACAAATGTCCTAGATATATATTCAGCATCAATAGGACATTTGACCGCTTTCAGAAATTTCAATAGGACGTCAGGATTTTTTCATTTTCAAGAATGACACTCGCCGTGTTTCCCCCTGTTTTTGACCCTAATGTAGCACAGGATGCCGTTGAATAGTCAAATGTGTTCAGCTTTTGTTGAACTTTGGCAGGCTTTAGATTTTTTTTGGTGGCATAACTCAGTGCGCTTCGTCAAAATGTCTCGAACTGAAAGCAAAAGCAGAAGCAAGACTTAGTCAGTTGGAGTTGTCTCCCATACTCCTAACTTTAATGTGCTGCAGACGGGTGTCACCCAAACGCAAGATCCGCACTGCACAACTTCAGTGCACCTGTATGCGAGAGTGCTTGGTCGCTTTGGTCGCTTTTTGAAAATGTGTATCTTGAAAGGAACATTAACGAATATCGCGCTGTCCGAAGGAATTGATTTCTTATCGGACAATGCCAGCGCTTAGTTCAAAACCGTAGGACATCTGACCGCCATGCGGCTATGTGAATCGGACATTTGAGCCTCTAAATCGGTCTATGTCCGATGTCCGACGCCTAACGACATCCCTGCAGTGGAAGATTTGTCCAGTCTTTTCGGCCAATGAAGCACCATACATTTTATGCCGACAGAAGTCTTTTTGGGACAACATGATGATTGACTTCATTTATGTGCCAAAAGGCAAAGATATCGACAAGAATGAATGCTTTTGACATTAAATGAAACATTTATAGACAGTTTCCAACTCACCAGAGCTGCCAAAGAGCCTTCACTTGTGCAAAATGATGATTGTAATCAGACGGGTATCAGAAACAATCTCTTGGTAACCTGCACATCTCCCTCCATGGCGACGTGACAGCGCGCATTTGTTTGTTTATCGCGTAACAACACAGTTCAACTTTGTGTATAAAATATCATCAATGTGTGGCGTGTAATCTCCGAATCAGTGCGTTCCCAGGGTAATTCAGTGTGAGTGGAGGTAGCCTGCGCATCATGTGTGACGGCATGAACAAATTTGATAGCAATATTTTATACGGGAAGTAAATTTAATTGATTCTGGCTCAGTCTTATAGATTTTGAATGCAGTGTTTTGGTCGTGTATATGCTTTTCTACTTTGAAGCTCATTTGGAGCGTTACGCTGATCAAAGTTAGGTACTCAAAGTGTGACATCAGTCCTATGCAGGTTACGCCTTGAAACACACTCGCATTTCACAAAGACACTAATAAATGGCAACATTTCTGTTTTATTAGATAATATTTAAACAATAAGAACATAGATACGATTGTTATTAACAACATAAAACGTGAGGTAAGTCGGCAAAGACACTCCTAGTGTTCTTTTCCATTTTGGGTCGCCACATTTGCTACCATTTTCACAATAAATTTTAATATTACCATATGAGTTGTTCTTTGCTACTGGTCACAAGTGGGGGTCAGCTCACACGGACGCATTTTTCAATACATTCTAGGGGAGAAACTGGTCACAAAGCACCCAGTACATGACAGAGAGATAGGAGAATCGGCACAATCAAGAAAATACCAAATTCATTCAATAAATATGGAAATATTAAGATTTACTGTGAAAATGCTAGCAAAAATGGCGTCCAAAAACGGGAACGCACACTTGGTGCGTCTTTGAAGACTTACCTCCCGTTCTGTGTTGTTGATAATAGTCGTGTTTGTGCTGTTTTTGTTTAAATAGTATCTTATAAAACGGATGCAGTCCTAGAAATGTTGCAAATTATTGTTGTCTTTGTGAAATGCGAGAGTGTTCTGAGGCGTAATCTGCATACGGCTGATGTCCCACATAGGGTACCCCACTTTGATCAGCGTTTCACTCCAAATGTGCTTCATAGTAGAAAAGCAGATACACTTCCAAAACACTGCATAACAGATCTACAAGACTGAACCAGAATCATTGAAATTTACTTCCTGTATAAAATATTGCAATTAAATTTGCTCACGCGGTCCCACATGCAACGCAGGTTACCTTCGCCTTCGATTCAAAGTAACTCCACGCTAACTGAATTACCATCGAAACGCGGATAATGAACTGATTCGGAGATTACACGCCACACATTTATGATATTTTACACACAATTTTCAACTGTGTTGTTTCGCGATAAACAGCCATAAACAAACAAATGTGGCGCCGTCACATCGCTTCCGAAGGAGAAACGCAGCTGGTTACCAAGAGATTGTTTCCGATACAAGTACCTGTCGGATTAAAATCATTGTTTTTCACGAATGAAGGCTCTTTGGCAGATCTGGTGAGTTGGAAACTGTCTATGAATGTTTCATTTAATGTCAAATGCGTACATTCTTGTCGATATTGTTACCTTTGGGCTCATAAATGAAGTCAATGGTCGTGTTTTCCAAAAGTGACTTTTGTCAGCATAGAACTTACTGTGCTTTGATCATTGACTGAGAAGAATCTTCCGATGACACTAGTTCATTTCACTACGCGACTGCAGATCTGCAAGGAAACTTATGGCAGGGGAAATAAGCTTAACTGAAGACGAATAAGCGGAGTAACTGTTCTTCAACGGATTGCTCTCACTGATCTAAATATTTAGATCTTGTCGTCTGCTAGTAAGTAGTCTTCGGTCGTCTGAAAGTCACATCTATTTCGACTGTGTGCATCGATCCGTGTAGTGAAATGTTGATCTGTCATGATTTGGCAACATAACTTCGCTACATGTGCTTCGAGTGTATCTCCCCGTTAACCATTTGAAAACGTCTTTTAACAAGACCATGTTTCGACAGCCCAGACGGGGAGGATCCTCGATAGCTCACAGGGTATATAATGTTTTCCGCTGTTTTTTTCAAAGAATCCTTTCAAATTTACTATTCCAAAAGTAGATCTACCTTATGACACGACTCGAGTGGCAAAGAACATTCTCTGCAATTCCTGTCTCAGTCCGTGCAGCCGTTTCGGGTCCTATCGTCATCATACAAACATACACACAGACACACAAGAAACCAGCTTTAAAAGTTAGATTATTTAAGAACCATGTGAACCAGTGATTTTTTCTTATGTACATCAGATACTTCTGCTTCTGCAGTATTTCTGCTTTCTGAAAAGCTATATTTCAAAAACAAAACTAAAGATTTGAATTTTGACCACTTTTCCCCCTTTCTGTCAGTAGTACTGAAGAACAACTCGCATGTATTGAATGATCGTAGTATTTTCTTTGATTGTGGTGATTTTACTATCTCTCTTTTATGTACTGGGTGCTTTGTGACCAGTTTCTCCCCTGGACTGTATTGAAATATGTGCATGTTTGTGTGAGCAGCATGACCCCCACTTGTCACCAGTAGCAAAGAACAACCTCATTATTATGCAATAGCAGATATTTTGTACAAATATTTGCTCTTCTTTTTAATAGATTTACTTTAAATATTTTTCAGAGTTCTAAATGGTTGGCTACACTGTAGCAGTGACTGTTGGGTGAAGGATCAACTTCAGCTCATTTTCTGACCTCATGGATGATCAACATGTATGCAGATTCTGCTGATCGCCTGAGCTTCCTGGGTGTGTACATATTTGTATCTATATTATTAAAAGGCCCACTTTGATCGCCTGAAAGTTTGTATGACACATGCAGTTCCTATACCCTCCAAGGATTGTTTAAACTAGAACGCAATACTAACTCTGGTTTAAGTTTAAGTTTAAGCCATGAAGCTCAAACTGCTTTCTTTCGCTTATGCCTCTTTGCTGATTTGTTTGCATTTTGGCATAAATTTAGACACATTTACGGCAAATCAGTAAGCTAAAATCCAGAAGAATCTGTCAAGAATCGCCTTAGCGAAAAGCATGCAAGTGCTTTACATAGGGCCACATTCAGAGACTGTAGAGTACACAGAGACCATTCATACTTCTTTGCGCCAAGGTAGGACTGGCTATGGTTTTATCACGGCTTTGTCAACATACTGTCATTTCTGTCCGGCCAACAGTGCTGCAAAGATTCATTGGATTGAAAAATGTGTCCGTTATCGTTTGTGAAATTTTTTTTTTTAATTAAAAGACCTGGAAAAAAGCCCCAGAACAGATTATATAATAATTGATTTTAAATTTTCGTTTTAAATCAGTGTCTTTTCACAAACTAGCCTTTGTTATTTTGAATGCATAGTTCAGTCTTAGAGTGAGAGAATGTGTGAGGCATAAATTGCTTTTGACAACAACAAAAGTTCCCGTTGAATCGAGAAGCTCCCCCAAAATCATTTTTATTACACATGCCTATTATAAGCCAGCATAGTGCAAGCAGATTTATTTGTGCATGTGCTTGTATGTACAAAGACAGATCATTTGTACAAGTGTTGGCTCTTCATTTTTAATTATTTTTTCAGGATCCTTGGGGGGTTCCACTGTATCTGTGACTTTTGGACAACATATCAAGTTCTGGTGGTTTTTTGACCTAATGGATCAACATGTGTGCAGACCTGCTGAGTACTTGAGGTAAATTGGTGCAATTAGATATATTGTTCTGCCTACCTGAGATATACCACCCATGTGATAAATGAACCATCTCTTCACAGGCGTGTCTATCATGTAAATGAGGTTGGTTTAAACAACATGCCTGACAGGGATGTCATTTTCCACTGCTTATGCAAAATCTCCGAGACAAACTTCATTCTCATGGCAAGCCCAAAAGTGTTGCAAGAATGACTTAGCATCTGTGACTTTGTAATCATGAGCAGTGGAATATGAGGTCCCTGCCAGACTAGCTTGACATGACCTCAATGATATTCCCACATGTGGGTGTATGGTTTAGTTATTACATGGGTTATCTCTCTGGTACATAGGATGAAAACAGAATACTACATGGCTTGCTGTGTGGCACCAGATTTACACTTATTGCTTTTCAAATGTTGAAATATTCACTTTTACTTTTGTAAACCTGGTAACACACAGTAGGCCATGTAGTGTTCTCTATTTGTATCATTGAAACGCTTCTGTCCGTCAATCACACTTTAAATTGCCTTACATTTTGGATGACATATATGCCACCCCTTTGGTATTCCTCTAATAGTTTTAGCTAAATAGAAAACTTAGTTTCAGCTAATCGCTATGGAGTATTCTTTCTTTCTTTATTTGGTGTTTAACGTCGTTTTCAACCATTCAAGGTTATATCGCGAAGGGGAAAGGGGGGAGATGGGATAGGGGAAAGGGGGGAGATGGGATAGAGCCACTTGTTAATTGTTTCTTGTTCACAAAAGCACTAATAAAAAAATTGCTCCAGGGGCTTGCAACGTAGTACAATATATGACCTTACTGGGAGATTGCAAGTTTCCAGTACAAAGGACTTAACATTTCTTAAAAACTGCTTGACTAAAATCTTTACAAACATGGACTATATTCTTTACAAGAAACACTTAACAAGGGTAAAAGGAGAAACAGAACCGTTAGTCGCCTCTTACAACATGCTGGCAAGCATCGGGTAAATTGTTTCTCGTCCCAACCAATATGGGACTCCCCCTAACCCGCGGGGGGTGCTATGGAGTATGCAAACACTTGAATTATATGCGATGAAACACTCAAGCTGCTTTCTCTTGCTTATAGCTGAGAGCAGCACTGCAGCAGTGACTGTCGGGTGGAGGATCCAGTTCTGCCTGTTTCCGACATAATGGATCAACGTACATGAGTGCAGACCTGCTGAGCACCTTATCTTCTTGGGTGTGTATAGATGTATATACATTTATTGTATTAATAAATTGTCACACACACACACAGATATACTGATAAACACATTCACGCCTGCACACATGCAAGCACAAACACACGCACCAGCACGTTTCAAACGCCCACCACCACCACCGTCTCAGTCGGTGCAGCTGTTTCGGAGCCCTTAGTTTTATAAGTTAGATATGCACTGAAAGCCACAACACTTTTAAGTTAGCTTTCATTATCATTCTCTTAACTCATTGTCTCCCAGGTACGGATATATCCGTACCCACTCATATGGCTCAATCTGACCTGGTACAGATATATTTGTACACACAGTCACTTCCTGTAATGTCGATCTAACGCTTGCATTCCAGCACAGTTCCTACACAGTTACCACAATTCTGAGTGACCTGCTGCAGCACAGCTGGTCTCGGCTAAAGATAACTTGGTCAACATAGGTGGGGTAGAAAGTGTTAAAGTATGGCCCTATTTGCTTCAGTTAGCATGCTTTCTCATAGTCATACTGCTGTCATTGCAGGTTCCATTCCATGCTCTGGTGTGGGTGTCATATGCAAGAGAGCCTCCTGTTGACTTCCCGGCAGATATGTGCATGGTGAAGGACCTTGATACCACTTACAGACGTCAAAGCAGATACCATTAGAGAACAACCAGAACTGTTCAGCGGGTGCCATCGGCGAACATGAATACAAGTTACAGAACAGGAAAGCATATGTCACTGGCTAAGGGAACCGGACATCAGCTACTATAAACTTAATCAGATGCCTGTAGCAAATAATCTGGACACCAATCACAAATCAAACAGATGTGGAGGACAGAGAACATTGCATTTGATTATTGCCATATATGATTGTAACCCTGTTTGGAAAAAAGGGACATAAGCCACACTATATACTTTCTGGTTGCATGCTGAATACTCTCCATTGAACATTCAGTGAGTTTTGACTCACCTGGGCCAGAATGTATGTGTCGAGGATAGAGAACTGATAAGTCTCTTATCCCGGGGTTAGTTCAAAAACAACATGGCGGCGGTCGCACTTCAAGTGCTAAGAAACCGTGTTTTCACACACAGGAATAACCTGTTTGATGTATATGAACTCATAGGTGTCAACCTATACGGTTTGGCCGTATTGCTGTACGGGAAAAATGCATTTTTTACCCAATACGGTGTATAGGAAAATCTATACGGGCAAAAGAAGAATATACGGCGAAAAGAAAAAATTACAGCAAAGTTAAAATGAATGATAACAATGGAGATTGAGAGACAACGATCGACGCTTTCATGCAGACGACTCTCAAACGTTGTCATTGCGCATACTCAGACTCTTTTTCCACTTGACTTCCTATAAATCACTTCCGGTTTCCGGTACATTCTATCAAGCGTCGATCAACAAGCATGGCATCGCAAAGTTATCCTCCAGCTAAAAAGCTGAAAACTACATCGCAAAGTGGATCCGGACGACATCTTAAAGAGTGGGAGAGCCCAATTTTTAACAACGGTGCATACGCTGGATGGATTAAATCTTCATCAGAAGGCCCAGACTACTCGTTTTGTGTCCCATGCAGGAAACATGTGAAAGTGCGTGCCTCTGGATTTTACGACCTGAAGAGCCATTTTTCAACACGTGGGTTGGTAGCATTTATTTCTGAGCAGCATTAAATATTTCTCAATTTTATAAGGTCTTGAGCTGTCTAATAAGGTTTTGGAAGGCCTCATATAAGGGCAACACCAATGATAGGTTGACACCTATGTGAACTGTTAAAAACTTTTCGGTTTTGCCGCGCTGATTTGTGTGACCACTGCCGGTGTTAAAAACGAATTTGAACTTCAAGTCGAAATGGCGATCCACCCAGCCCCTCCCTTTCCCTCCAACTTACTTCACTTGAATCCTAGAACAAATGTCCTTGTTGGACCGCATTTTGCCTTACCTAATGTGAATTTGCACAAGAAAACAACAACGCGAAGAAAACAATGGCACGAGAACAAGACCGGAACCCAGTTCAAAAAAACATTTCGTCACGCTTTTCATGACGTCAACGTCTACATTGATCATTTAGAACAGAGCGACGTCACCTTTCGAACGCGGATTCCTGAATTTAGAACAACCTTGACATTCTATCATGCGCAGAGATTCGGAAATCCCCATGCCAAAAATAGATTGAGGGGAATGCTTGGGTTAGTTATCTTTTCTGTAGTCTCGACTCATGCATTGCGCTAAAGTATCGATGATATCCTGGGGATAGATAGACCGAGCTAAGCTTTTATCCCGGGTTAAGATAGACCTGGACACATACATTCCGGCCCTGGTGACTAATCAGGCTGACTTACAATGGGTAGACAGAATTGAACATTGTTGTTTGCTTGGATGGTTTTCAAGGTAGAATTTACAAAGTTAACACACTGCTATGGTTTGATCAATTTCAAACATGACCACAGGTGGCATTTTTTCAAAACCACATTTTTGACAAATATCGAGGATGTGTTGCAAAAGCATGTGTTCATATTTTTCTGAAATGTTTTTAAAGCTAGATCTTTGATACTTCACAGGCTATTGAAGTTGGATGACCTCTAGATGTGACCCATGTCAAGTTGACCCTCATAAACTTTTAAGTTCACAGAGGGGTTGAGTTCTTTAAAAAAAAAATATAATAACAGAAAAATACTATTATTTTCAATGTGTTTGAAGCAAGATCTTTGTAACTAAATAACTTTTTCTATGTAAAGTCACACACATACAGGGTTGGATGACATCAAGTCAGCTTGATATATTGCATTAATCAATTTCAAGGTCAGATTGGGGTAGAGTTCTGGTCAATAATAGTGACAATTATTGTCTCACTTGATTGTTCAGAGTTAGGTTCTTGTCACGTCCAGATGCAGGTTACAGGTTTTTTTCATGTACTGATGTTATCATGTAGGCATGGTCACTTTCAAAGCTAATCATAGAAATTAACTTGGCTGAAGGGGAGATAATTTTGATAAAATATGTGTTGTGCTAAAGATGAATTCCCACAAAGAAGAGTGCTATAATAATTAAATCTCTTTTGTGCATTTTATTGTTACTTGTTCTGGTTAACAGGGTTATAACAAAATTGAATTAAAACTGTCTCTGCTTTGGGACATTTACCAAAAATCAACAGCTTGGTAACTCACTGTGCAAGATAGACACCTTTTTTAAAATTATTATTTAATTGACAAATTGTGTCTTTTACATGTGAGTGGATATTTAGAAATGTTGTTACATAATTTTGATTATTAATGCTCGGCCGAAAAATTAAAATAAACATGTGATGAACCTTTACTTTCTTGCCAAATGTGACAGAGTGACTGCAGCCACTGGCCTGATCATGCACACACACATTCAATTCACACAAAACAATTGATTCAGCAAAAATTAGGGTCACAATTACGTCCCGTTAAATTTGGAAGGTTATGGTACTTTTACAAGAAAGTACTGCAGTATACTATAGTAAACTATAGTAAAAGTACTATAGTACAAATTTTACAGCTACGAAAATACCACGCTGTACTATAGTAAACTATAGTAAAAGTACTATAGTACAAATGTACCGCGGCGAAAATACCACGCTGTACTGTAGTAAACTATAGTAAAAGTACTATAGTACAATTGTACTGCTACGAAAATACCACGCTGTACTGCAGTTTACTATAGTAAACTGCAGTAAACTGTGGTACATGTACTGTAGTAAACTATAGTTTACTATAGTAAACTATAGTACAGTGTGGTACAAAAGCGTGCAAAATCCTATAGTACATTTAATTGTACTACAGTTTACTATAGTATACTATAGTACATTTACCACAAAGTACTATAGTACACAGTAATGTACTATACTATAGTACTATTTGTACTATAGTATACTATAGTACTTGTACTATAGTAAACTGTAGTTTACCATAGTACAATTCAATGTACCATAGTACTTGTACTATAGTAAACTATAGTATACTGTAGTACAATTCAATGTACCATAGTACTTTTACTGTAGTAAACTATAGTATTTCATAGTACTTTTACTATAGTATACTATAGTACAAAGTGTGGTACTTTTTTACTTGGGAATTACCTGATTCAGTCCGGCTTTTCTGCTTTTAACACTTACTTTCAGTTTCACTAGAATATATCACAACTACAAGAACAATGGAACAGGAATGAGATTTTGTTGTTGTTGTAAACTACATCAGGATTTAACTAGTTTGGAAGCTCTGCTTACATACAAAATACAGACAGTGACGGTCAATCGTGGTGACTGATCAGTGCACTGAGACGGACGATTCGATTCGATCGCTTCACCACGCCTTTCCAACTCTGTGCTCCCATGCAGTTTTGGTAGATACATGCTTGTTCAAGTATGTTATTAGTATTACCAATATGAATCTTATTTTCCTTTCGATGGTCAGTTTTACTCACCTATGCAACGGCAACCACCTCTGCGAATGCTGTGTTCATGCTGTCGAAGAATCTAACCGAAAGTAAACATTCTCGGAATCTACGCCAATTTTTGCCTTGACGCAAGTTCAATACTGAGCCAAGGAGCGCGGCGCGCCGTAGACCAGATTAATAGGTGCTTGATTTTGGTATTTTGATTTTACATAACATTAAACCTTTCTTGGGGTTCATGGTCATGGCAACAGCCATAATAATATTATATCATGTATAATATTACATTTCAGCATATGTGAATTACATGTCATCATACCAAACTGTCATACATTTTTATTCCCACATCATTCTGATTGATCACAACCAAACCTACTATCAGTGGACACATCCAAATGCAAGCGCCTGTTCTTGACAACCTGCCACTGATGAACTAAAAATATAGATCAGTGCAATGCTGGGTCCTTTGCCGTGTAGGCAAAATGTACAATGTGTTTTCTAATTTGTGCACAAAAGCTTTATTTTTTTATTTTTTACATAACAATGTTTAATGTCACTGTATGTTTGAAAGACCATGGTCACATTTGTAAAACAAATGTTACATTAGA
Source organism: Littorina saxatilis (assembly GCF_037325665.1). Classification (NCBI taxonomy): domain Eukaryota; kingdom Metazoa; phylum Mollusca; class Gastropoda; order Littorinimorpha; family Littorinidae; genus Littorina; species Littorina saxatilis. The sequence continues at coordinate 27,510,239 of NC_090249.1, forward strand.
AAATAAATAACATTTTGGTTCATGATTTTTTCTACACCTGTGCTAAAAATAAGAAACAAGTCGCGTAAGGCGAAAATACAACATTTAGTCAAGTAGCTGTCGAACTCACAGAATGAAACTGAACGCAATGCCATTTTTCAGCAAGACCGTATACTCGTAGCATCGTCAGTCCACCGCTCATGGCAAAGGCAGTGAAATTGACAAGAAGAGCGGGGTAGTAGTTGCGCTAAGAAGGATAGCACGCTTTTCTGTACCTCTCTTTGTTTTAACTTTCTGAGCGTCTTTTTAATCCAAACATATCATATCTATATGTTTTTGGAATCAGGAACCGACAAGGAATAAGATGAAAGTGTTTTTAAATTGATTTCGACAATTTAATTTTGATAATAATTTGTATATATTTAATTTTCAGAGCTTGTTTTTAATCCAAATATAACATATTTATATGTTTTTGGAATCAGAAAATGATGGAGAATAAGATGAACGTAAATTTGGATCGTTTTATAAATTCTAATTTTTTTTTACAATTTTCAGATTTTTAATGACCAAAGTCATTAATTAATTTTTAAGCCACCAAGCTGAAATGCTATACCGAAGTCCGGGCTTCGTCGAAGATTGCTTGACCAAAATTTCAACCAATTTGGTTGAAAAATGAGGGCGTGACAGTGCCGCCTCAACTTTCACGAAAAGCCGGATATGACGTCATCAAAGACATTTATCATAAAAATGAAAAAAACGTTCGGGGATTTCATACCCAGGAACTCTCATGTCAAATTTCATAAAGATCGGTCCAGTAGTTTAGTCTGAATCGCTCTACACACACACACACACACACACACAGACAGACACACACACGCACATACACCACGACCCTCGTCTCGATTCCCCCCTCTACGTTAAAACATTTAGTCAAAACTTGACTAAATGTAATAAAAAGGTTGGTATATAAGTCACTCAAATACAGCAAAGTATGGTTTGAGTTTGTTGGGGTTGGGGTTGACCCTGCACAGTTCGACCTGTGATGTTTTTGTTGAACAATTTTGCCGTCACCCCTCCCATAGGGTGGCGTATGTCACAACTTCCTGTGTTACACAAACTCAATGATGACCAATTTTGCCTTCACCCCTCCCATAGGGTGACGGATGTCACAACTTCCTGTGTACACAAACGGATGACGTATTTCACAACAAAATGGCGCTGCCCATGGTCAAACCTATCAAAACTCGAAACTATCCGTATAGAATGGGGGCCTCCTGGCCCCCATAATAAATCAAGCAATGTTCGTACGCAGAAATAGATTTTCCCAAAGTCTTTGCTTCTGTCTGACTTCAAATTGGAGAAAATGTCAGGTGTCAAACGTTGCCTGCCACATTCTCAGTATCATTAATTACAAACGACCAAGCCAGAATTATACTCCCTGTGATGAAATCTGACACGTGGGTAACCTGATTCCAACATGTTTAAGATCGACTTTTGTGTGTGAAAGTAGTACCTCGGACTGATTATAGTATCTGACACATTAAAATGTTTCATGCTAAATATTCACAAGGGTGCTCTCAGTTTTGCACAATTAAATTGTTTTTTGTGTATTGTTTGATTTGCGTTAATATTTGTTTCAGTGAAATTATTGGAGAAAAAACCCATATCGGCTGCGTGTTTGCATTTAATGTTGAACATGTGGTGTCCTTTTGAGACAATGTTTCTTTTGTTGCAATTTATTTTTACATTGTTGGTTGTGTTTTTTAATACTACAAATAAATAGAGTATACAACTTCATATTGTATGACTTGATTTTCTACTTGCAGCTACATGTTCTTTTCAAATTTGACTCTCTTTCACAGCTTCTCTTTCCATTCTATTTGTCTGTCTTTCTCCCTTCTGTCTCTCTCACCAACACACACGCACTGACTCTCTCTCTCTCTCTCTCTCTCTCTAGCACACACACACACACACACACACACACACACACACACACACACATAATGTAGTGTTCTGCATCACCATGCCCTTTTAGATTGGAGTTTTAGACCCAAAATGTCCTCAAATTCAGGCATGAAAACAAATTAATACCCAGACAGAGGAAAACTCCAGGGGGGGGGGGGGGGGGGAGGGGGTAGTGATCGCGCAGGCGGCAAAGAAAGGACCGGGGGCTATGTCCCCTCCAGGCAGCCAGGATTCAAAGCCCTGATTTGTAGTTAAAGGGAAGTGCTGGATTTTCAGGATCTAAGGAAAACTAAATTGTACTATTGCACATAAAAGTTTGTATTATGGACCCTGACATGGGAAAGTGTTGTAAATTTAGAATTCAAATCCCCAAAACAGAATCCTCTTGCTAAATGATGGAAGTTCACTTAATCTTTTCACTATTTCTGTACTAGCTGGCAACTTCTGCCTTTTGTTATCTCTCACTGTCATTCTGGATGTCTGCTTTTATCTCTCTGTTTCTCCCCTCCCCCCTGTCTCCCTATCTCGTGTGTGTGTGTGTGTGTGTGTGTGTGTGTGTGTGCGTGCGTGCATGTGCAAGGCCAAGTGCTCGCGCGTTCTCCCTCTCTCTCTGGTGTGGGTGTGTATATGTGTAGGTGAGGGTGTGAGTGTGACATTCAGTTAGAAAGAGAGAGAGAGAGTGTGTGTGTGTGTGTGTGTGTGAGTGTGTGTGTGTGTGTGTGTGTGTGACTAGAACAGTTTTTGTGTGCACTGCAGCCTCTGGGTTCCTGGGACCATATGTAGATGACTGCAGTGTGAACCTGTGTCTGTATGAATAGAATAGAATAGAATAATAGAATAGAATAATGTTTATTGTCATGAACCAGTAAAGTTATTGACACAACAAACAACAAATAATGCATTATACAATGCTAAAACAATCCGTAACAAATTTGCCAAGACGAACTTGAACTTCGTCTTCTAAAAATAAGTTACTTGGATTTTTGTTAGCATATTTCATATTGATATGTGAAGCATCTTCTTTAAATTCATCCCTTAATTTAACATATTTATTGCATTTATCTAGAAAATGTATTTCATCTTCTATGACATATGAAAATGTATTTCATCTTGTATGTGTGTGTTCTTTGTCCACTGTTTTGCATATGTGCATATGTCTCTTTCTTTTCTGAAAGGTATGGGCTGTTTGTGGTTTGCCCTACATGTTTCCCCCAGAGCTATCTCGCCAGCTATACATACACATTTTGATATATGAGTGATATCAAAATATTTCCCCCAAAATATACCGATATTAATTTCAGTTTGTTTCACCTCGCAGTGAGGTGTCGTTAAGTAGGTCTTCATGATGTTCAGTTAAAATAACTAACATATGTTCCCTTTTCCGGGCCTCTGAACCACTTATTTGCAGGTCACACTTGTTCCTTTCTGTGATATATATTTGTCATCCAAGTATGGAGGCGTCCTTCTGTTTTTGAGGAGATACGTGTTACCAGACTTAAAGAAAACAGGATAGCAAAACGTAAAGGCTTACAATATCTGTAGATATACTTTATTTCTCATAAAACATATAAAAGGGTCATATAAGAAATGGCAATTTGTAAACAAAAAAAGTTTCTCACAAAAGGTAACATGTTTAACAATTCAACTACGCTGCCAATTAAGAATTCATACTTCCTTTTTTAAAATCTCATCAATACGTTTGTGAAAGTGAATGAACACAACAGCCATGTGCATTTGAGAGAACACTGACCATTAAACAGCACGTGTAAGTGTAATTACAGATAATTGTAACCAATCACTTTAACGCATTGAATTATCTTGCAAAATTAGCAGTTCAATAAACTATCAGCCACAGAAACCATCCGGGGATGTCTTTACACGCATATTACTGTTTTTAAATGGCTGTTTGTCTTTCCTGATTCTATAAAGTGTTGAATGATACTATCAAGTGTTGAACATAAATGTTGTACTTGTACATATATTCATAGAAACTCTTTCAGTTCAGACAAAGTGAAAAGCTGTGCCGTTTAAGTACAATTCTTATTCTTTACGTTGCAAAATGGGGGAGAGAAAAAAAAGTGTTGTGAAGAAAAGCCATTTCCGTTAATATTCTCAAAGTGTCTCCGTAGTCTCCAAAAAGAACATTTTAGCATGTTAGCACTCCGTAATAATCTAGTATTTGAATATGTCAAAAATGAAGAAAAGAAACGAATTTAAAACAAACAAAACTATCACAGTTTCCTTCACAATATGGCACTTAGATGGTCTGGTAACCAAATATATCACAGAGCATGGGAATATCTGAACAACACTATTGCAATCAAGACAAAATTCATGAAAGGAACGATGGCAAGTTTACAGCAAACCATCCAATACACGGCATCTTAACACAACAAAATATTATAAGTGTGGCTTTGCATTAGTGTCACATAAGCAGATACATGTATTAGCAAAACCAACAATTGTATCATCTCATTTCACAAGTAATAGTGATTTTACAGTTAGTTTTCAGTTGATTCTATATCTGAATGCTTGGAATACGTATGTGAAACAGCAATAACATTCAAATCATTCAAATCAGCAGATGTAAAAGAAATTAGCACTTTCGAAGACAATCTCCATTGCAAATGTACAAATGTGTGCTGAAATACTGCATAGCAAAATAACGATTTAATACATATCAGCTGACCATTCATTTCTACCCCCCCCCCCCCCCCTATTCCTCCACCTCTCTTTGATCAGCAGACATCTACTAAATTATGCAAGCAATATAAAGTTAGTAATTTATCTTGTGACCTGATAAAAACAACACCACTTGCCTTCAAATGAGTCGGATAATTACAACAGTAAAACGTGAAGCAAAACCCGAAAATAACCACTTATTCCAAACTTCAAATCCAGACAAACTGAGAAATATAAAAGAAACAATACTTTGAAATATAATATAAAACTCAAAATCGAAGAATCGATCGTCGAATTGACAGATTAATAATCGTTTGTTATGGGTAAAAGTACAAACTACGCCATCCAGTTATATTAACACTGAAATGTAATGATGTCCATGGCTTGAAATTCAATGCATCTTACGTTAAGCAACCGCAAGCAATATTTATACTTCCACCAGTACAATGCATTGTGCCCCAAGCCATTACATTTTGAGAGGGACATAGGGAAAGGGAAGATGTAAATCTTGTTTTCAAGTACTCAGAGCAACACTGTTGATATTTGTTGTTGAAAATGTTAACACAATATATCACAGTTTACCTGACTACAAAATGTACAAACACATTCTAATATCGTGGAATGTAGATGTATTCCAGGTATGACTGAAATTTACCAAAAGGTTGACTTTGGTGCTATGTTACGGTGATCCCACATTCATAGACTGTAAATTCAAAAAAGGTTCTATCATATAAGAGATATAAACCTATATGTACAAAAAATATCATACAAAACATAGAAACACACCATCAACAAAATCCAAACGACTTCATTAAGGACCTTGTACATAATACGTATGCAACAGCTCGGAAAACAAACTTTGAAAAAATGGCTGGATGAATCACCCCGAGACATTGATTTCTGATTGACAAGACATCCAGTAGACATGATGCCAGCAGCCCTACAAACAAGACATCCAGTAGACATGATGCCAGCAGCCCTACAAACCAGACATGCTTATCATGATGCTGCAGAGACTCAAGATGAATTGTATTCTGAACTCAAGAGAATCTAAGCTCGTTGCCAACTGTTGGTGGCAGCACCGGTGTGTTGGGAATGATGCCTCCGGTTCCTCGGTCGAGCAGGGGGTGGAGGGGGAAACAAGCTGGGGTCTGAGAAGGCGCAGTTCAGTAGTTCATACCTCTTCACCAGATGACTCCACACTTCGTCACACCTCAGCAGCTCCACATTTCCTGATAAATCCCAGAAGAGTGAAAGCTTTCATAACGTTATTTCTTTGCAAGAAAAAAATAAGAGATGGTTCAGTTACCAATGACAGAGGTGCAGAATCTACAAACATTGATATCATCATGAACATGTTTTGTTATGGAACTTGAAACATATACTATGAAACTCAGCGGTTGTAACAGATCAAGAGCAATGAGTCCCATGCTACCCCCTCCCTCCAAATCTAATCCCACCCCCTTAGGAATAGCAATGCCGGGTTAAATAAACAAGCGTACAGGGTTATAAGAACATTTTTCAAGAAAGACATGATGTAATTTGTATAAATTGATGGAGGGGAGAAAAGATCGTTTCCACTCACACTTTCATTCCAACAATTTGTTTATTCACAGGTAAATTTCATACTATTTATATCCATGGTTTTAAAGATTACAGTAAAACCAAAAGAACGTTGAATTGAAGCACTCACCCACAATGAAGAGTCCTCGCCTGGCTCTGGTGAGAGCCACGTTGACCTGGTTTCTATCGGTGATGAAGCCCAGGTTCTGACGACACCAGCCGTGGGTAGGGTTTGGCTCAATCATGTAGCTGGGGATTGACCTCACTGTGCTCAGGATCACGTAGTCCCACTCTCCACCTGCAATGAACAAAATGGAATTTGAACGCAAATGTAGGATAATTTTTCTTTAATGTCGATAGCTCTGGAGCCATTCTCGAGATACGTGCGAACCTGTTTCGAAACTTTTTGGGATGGTCGATATTTGTGTTGTTCAAAGAATGCGATTTCCGTCAGCTGTTGTTTACAGCTACTTGTTTAGTTTTGATTTTGACTGACAATGTTGTTTCCTTTCTGCCCCAAGACCACCACCTTTCCATCCATAACATAGAAATTTCAGACGTGAGCATACTTTTTACAAAACTAGAGATCGAGATAGGTGTTTTTAAATCTCAGTTGAGGGCATACATGCAAACACTCATAAAACCGGTGATCCAATCACAGTAACGAGTGACGTCAACTCCTAATACCAATAACTTTCCTTTGATACGGACAATGCAATCAAAATCGGTATGGCTGACCGTCTGATGCCTTCTTTCTCAGGTATTTGTAAGCTAAAACCGAGAAAATATGAGACATTTTTGGTTATTGCAAAGCTTGATTGAAGAACTTACTAGTTGTATTTGAAGATCAAGTTCCATACGCAAACGTACAGAGACACATTTGTTTTGTAGACTTTAATTCACCACCAGGTAGCTGTCTCACGTGTTTTATTTTCATATCTTAGGGTGTCAATGCTTACTTCAAACCAGTGTCAATAATCTGTTCAGTTTTTCAGTATCTTTTTAAAGACATACTGATTCCTGTTGCCCCTCCCCAACCCCCCTTTGAATCCAGAATAATAATGTTAGGCCGTCTTCGGGGAGAAAAAAGTCTGAATAAACCAACAATCATATAAGAATTTATATTTCAGACATGAATATATTGTACCGCGTGGCCAAAGAGGTTTTAAGGGTGTTAACGAGAATCAACCATGAATATGTTAATAAATACAACATGCATATCCTTACCCTGACTGGAAACGACAGTGCTGATCTGCAGCTTGTTGACGTCATAGCGGTCAAAGACGTTTTGACTCCTGTCCATGCAGAGGTCACGGAGCTTCTTCTCCAGCATGCTGCGTTGAGCGTTGTACTGCGTCAGAATCTTAACACAGCCAGTCTCCACCTTGTGTTGCTGCTTCAGGAAAGTCAGAATCTCCACCTGGTGAAGTGGATAGATGGATGGATGAATGGATTGGGGAACCAACGAGAGGACGGGGGGAGAGAGAGAGAGAAAAAAGGGGGGGGGGGGAATGTTTATTTTCGGGACTAATGGAACAAGCATAGAAAAGTGGATTGCGGAAAAGAGGAGTAAACGGCGAAAGGGGGAGGTAGGAAGGTAAATGTAACGTTCGTGAGTTATTGACTAAGTGAACCAAAAGTGTTGGGTTTTAATTTAATTTAATTTAATTTTTACACCCGTCCCCCGGCCACTGAAAGACTACTATACGTGCGGTACGCGTATTTTTTCAAGAAATTGGCAAGTATTTGGGTTGGTAATTGTAAAGGTATACAGAGAAATACATAGAATGCGTCTGAACAGTTTTGCGCTTTACAGACTTTGCAACATGTCGGTGAAATGAAAATAGATAAATTTTATAGTCATTCACATCAAGTATGCCGATTCTGCTACATGTTCGTAGAGTGAACAGTGACTTAAAAGCAATGGAAGTTGTATCATTGACCACTTTTCTGCCGACTTTGTTGACAAACTTTCTGCCGTTTTTGCTTCACGTTGTTGAAGAGAATTCTAAGCTTTTGAGAAAAAAGTTAATTACCACTGACGGTTTTGTTTTTGCCAACTTTGCCAACGACTTTTCTGTCGTCGTTACTACAAGTTGTTGAAGAAAAATTTAGTTTTGAAACAAAAAATTAACATAAGTTTGGTACCACTGACCACTTTTTCCGCCTCCAGGGCATTGGACTTTGACCGTTCGTTGCCATCCTCCGTGGTGACCGACAGTGTCTCCTCCACACCCCTGACGTCGACCAGAATGTGGGGGGTGACTTTATCTGCCAGGTTAGAAATGGGATGACGAGGCCAGAAGCTCAGCGGGGTTCCAGTCCACAAGATCGATCTTCCTGTCTCCAGTTTGTTTTCGTAAAATTCTTTTGACGGGAAGGCACAGATCTGAGGGTGCTGTAAACATAAGGAGTTGATGGTTTTGTGTGTGTGTGTGTGTGTGTGTGTGTGTGTGTGTGTGTGTGTGTGTGTGTGTGTGTGTGTGTGTGTATTTTAATTAATGTTTTACTTCTTGAGATTTTTAATCTATAATTGATTTTTGTAATCTTCTCCTTAAGCACAAAAGTACAATGAGAGCACAGTTGGCCTTTATTCAAGTCTGACTATATATAAAGACAGAAAGATAACAAAGATTAACAAGTCGCGTAAGGCGAAAATACAATATTTAGTCAAGAAGCTGTCGAACTCACAGAATGAAACTGAACGCAATGCCATTTTTCAGCAAGACCGTATACTCGTAGCATCGTCAGTCGACCGCTCATGGCAAAGGCAGTGAAATTGACAAGAAGAGCGGGGTAGTAGTTGCGCTAAGAAGGATAGCACGCTTTTCTGTACCTCTCTTTGTTTTAACTTTCTGAGCGTCTTTTTAATCCAAACATATCATATCTATATGTTTTTGGAATCAGGAACCGACAAGGAATAAGATGAAAGTGTTTTTAAATTGATTTCGACAATTTAATTTTGATAATAATTTTTATATATTTAATTTTCAGAGCTTGTTTTTAATCCGAATATAACATATTTATATGTTTTTGGAATCAGCAAATGATGGAGAATAAGATAAACGTAAATTTGGATCGTTTTATAAATTTTTATTTTTTTTTACAATTTTCAGATTTTTAATGACCAAAGTCATTAATTAATTTTTAAGCCACCAAGCTGAAATGCAATACCGAAGTCCGGGCTTCGTCGAAGATTACTTGACCAAAATTTCAACCAATTTGGTTGAAAAATGAGGGCGTGACAGTGCCGCCTCAACTTTCACGAAAAGCCGGATATGACGTCATCAAAGACATTTATCAAAAAAATGAAAAAAAAAGTTCGGGGATTTCATACCCAGGAACTCTCATGTCAAATTTCATAAAGATCGGTCCAGTAGTTTAGTCTGAATCGCTCTACACACACACACACACACACAGACACACAGACACACACACACACGCACATACACCACGACCCTCGTTTCGATTCCCCCTCGATGTTAAAATATTTAGTCAAAACTTGACTAAATATAAAAAGAATACCGAGACAGTCCTGAGATTTAGCTCATAATCAGATGATGATTTTCTGAAAAGGAAGACACAAAAGAGAGAAAGCTTTATAATGAATACATAAACACATTTTGCAGCCGAATTTGTCATGTTGGTAAATGTATCTCACTTTTCGTGTAAACAAGTGAATATCACGGCAGATTTCTCGTTGCTTTTACATGGGAAAGGAGCATGCATTCATCAATTTGGAAGGATCGGCATGGGTGTGAGTTATACAAAAATACCGTGTGTCAAGGCGGATGCTCTTATCTACGGTAAAAGCCTGGGCCGATCTATGATGATTTTCAAATGGTCTGAACGGAAAGGAAGTCAAATCTTCGGTTTTGAAACAATACGATCTGTAAAAAGGCCATAAGTAAAAAGATCGTTGCAGCTTACCATTCGGTACTGGGTTCCGAGGAAAACGGTGTAGGAAGGAAATCTTGTGAAGAGTCTCTCGAAGAGGGACCGGTCCAGACCCAGTTCAGAAGCCGGCTGACACTTGATGATGGGTCTGAGCTGCTTGTGGTCTCCAATAAGGACGACCTGCTTGGCCTTGGTGGCAGTGATCGGAACCATGCTCTGAGGCTCCGTGCTCATTGCACACTCGTCAATCATGACCTGCATTTTTGGGGAAACAAGTTTTAAAATTAAAAAGCATCTTGATTAAAGCTCACGTTAAAAAAAAAAGTTAAACAAATGGCACAACGACCATATTTCTGTTTTCTCTCTGAACGTTTTTGTTCAAAACAAAACAAGTGATTGTATTGCTTCAGGACTTTATTGTGCCCTTTTACCACACTGGCGGTCAAGGATGTTGCAAGTTTACTCTTCAAACAGTGAAATAGATAAGGCAAAATAAATTGTTGTCTGGAACTTACGATGTTTTTACAAGGAGAAATTGTGGCCAAATAGCCGTAAAGAGCTCACTATGGCGAACAGAAAATGTTGTTCAACTTATCTAAGAAGAAGAAAATTAACCTATGCAACACATAAGTGCCAAATGTAAGTACAGCGTACCTGATAGATTGATTTATTTGTCCCTTTGATGAGCTTGTGATTCCCACCAACAGAAGTTGTAGTCAGGACCACTTCATACTTGCCGAGTTCCAGCAGAGAAGCCTTGTTGACAAGTTTGCGGTAGTTTTTGAGGTCATTGCTTGTGGCTTTGAACTTGCGTGGATAAAGAATGCACTTTTGAAAATGGCTGTCAAAGCGTATTATTTCCTCAGCGTGCTTTCTGTCGTCCATTCTGATCAGGTGATGCAGAGATATGTCCTAAAAAATAAAAATAAAAACACGATAAAGAAAAACTGCATGAACTTGAATTCAGCTCATTTGTACTGCATTAAAGCTAATACACAGAAAAGGATAAACCATTTCTGCTTGTCACACGTTAACATTTGTCTTTTATTAAAAGCTAAAAGAAGCTATACGGCCCCAGAGAGGACTTGGAGAGGACAGCACGTTTTGCCCTGCAGTCCGGACTGACGATCTAACAGCGAACGACAAGAAGAAGAAGAAAAAGCTAAGTTTTGCACAAATATATGAGAGGATGTACCTGTAGGCTGGGATCACTGTTCAGGTCACGCAAGTTCTTGGAAGACCTCAGATCTCCAGTTGGCACGGGGTAGTCTTTTCTCTCGATAGCTGACCCGTACATCCTCACGATCTTGGGGCATTTGGAACCCAGCTTAGATCTCAGCTCTCCTGCAGCCATTCAAGATCATGTGTTACAGTAAGCTAGGATACCGTAAGCATAATAATTTGCATGCATAAATCTGTGTGAGTGTTTGTCTGAATCTACAAGTTTTGCCCGATGCGTATTGTTAGACACACAAAAAAGAACACGTGAATCAGAATAATATAATACATTATTAAATTTGGAATTGTACACAGTACTTTTCACTATAAAGAAAGATAGTGATGTATACTACACAAAACAATATTACGCAAAAAAACTAAATCTCAGGTTGTAGCGGATTTAGCCATCAATTGGGTTTTATAATTAAGAAAAACTACAAACGGGATACAAGATACCCTCCCCTTCCCAACTCCACAAAGAGGAGTCGATTGAGCATTAATTTGTTTTTAAGTGAAAAGGTACAAGAGCACTGGCCACTCAGATGACAAACAAGACAGCTGAGCAACTAATCAAAATGGATAGAAAGCAGAAATACAAATTCCATAATTCGATGTCTTACTTGCAACAAGATCAACAGACTTGTTGGAAGGACCACAGTAGAGCACTGTCTTCTTTCCCTTGCCTTCTGCCTCCAGCTGTCGGTTGATCTTCGAGAAAAGGTACACCAGCTTGATGCCTGTGTTTGTCTTGCCCGTACCTGAAATCATCGAATAAAGTGGATCAGAGTGACAACCAATTTTTAACCAAGAGAAAACAAGTCGCATTAAGCGATATCACAACATTTAGCCAATCTGTCGGCCTGAAACTAAAAGATCGACACTGACAATCTATGATCAGTCATCGTCGAGACATCAACAACCTGGTTAGTCAAAACCCGTAAACCGAGTCTTGTTTCGAGCTAGTCTCGGCGAAGCATGATAACATATATATAACACCTAAATTGCAAGATCCGCATTCTCAGCATATTTTCAGAGTAAACATATCATATCTATATATTTTTGGATTCAGGAAATGAAACAAATACAATGCAATCTTCTACTTTTTTTTTATAAAATATATCAAAATTCGATTTTCATGAAAACTTTAACGAACAAACAATGCAATGAATGTTTAACCTTCCGAGTTGAAATGCAATCCCATAGTCCGAAATGAGTCAAAAAAGTTTGACCAAAGTTTTAATCAATTTGCTTAAAACATGAGGTCACCACAGTGCGGTCTCAACTTTTGCAAAAAGTCGGCTATGACGTCATCAAAGATATTTATCCAAAAAAGATGATGGGGTATTATCTGGAAGAACTTTGGTGTAAAGTTTCATAACGATCTTTCCAATAGTTTTCCTGTAATTGCTTTACACACACACACACACACACACACACACACACACACACACACACACACACACACACACACACACACACACACACGCACACACACACTGTAAATTTTAAAAAACACCAACTAGTCTGCTCAAAGTATCTGAACGAAGAAATTCCAAGGATCAACTCGACACACTCACCTCAGAAAGACCCAGACATGCTCACTCCAAGAAGAGAGAATAAATAGCATAATCTAAATTTCAGCAGTAGACACAACAAATTATTTCCGTTAAAATATTCCCAAGTAGCCAGGTTAAGATCAGCTGTGTCTTCCATACTTAATCTTTAAAAAAAAACTCCTCTCTCTTTCTCACTCCCTCTCAAGTTCAGATCAGCTCTCTCTCTCTCTCTCTCTCTCTCTCTCTCTCTCTCTCTCTCTTTCTCTCTCTCTCTCTCTTTCTCTCTCGGCGCCAACCAACCTGGTGGCCCCTGCACAAGCGCCAAGCTGTGTGTGAGTGCCATTTTGATGGCACTTTCCTGGTCAGGGTTGTTACGGGGCAGATGCCTCGCCGTTTCATCGTTTACCAGTACATCGTACTTTTCTGGTCTCATTCCAAGCCTCAAAGCAAGCTTTTTGTGATCCGATTCTGAATGAAAAAAAAAGAAAATATGCCAGTATGACTCGAATATTCTAATAGTTACTGACATTTTTGTATGCAGTAATTACTGAGTTGGTCTGTAAATTCTCATATTTCACAGTGACGTCACATCTGGTTGACTTACATCTCTCATTTCAGTGCCAGCAGCCAAGAAAAACTCTCTTTGTGAGAAAACAGGAAATTATTTACAAAGGATCTTCTTCCCCATTGGGCAATAATTTTATCTTGGGTTACATCAAAAGCGTCATGTGTTTCATTGTTTTAATTTAGTTTTTATTGAATTGCTATTTTGCTCAAATGCTATATATCGAAACGGCAGAAGACAAGTCTGAGTTCTCTTTTATCCTGAAAGATGTATGCTATTTTTGAAGTTTGCCAGCACTTGCTATCAATGCCTCTATACTCTGATTATTTCAGTTGATATTTCCCATCACTAATTTCTCACGGGAATGTTTGTGAATGAGTAAAGTACCAACCCAGTTTCGGAATTGATCTGCCGAAAGCAATCGCCCGTGCCAGTTCACGCGTCTCATCCTCAAGCAGAAGAAGTGCCATTTGACATCGCCTGAAAAAGGTCAGTGAGGTTAAGAACAGTTTGAAGTGGAGAAAGTCCCTACTTGTAGAGTGCGCGCCTATCTTTGATGAGTTTTATCAATGACAGTTCGTTTTAAAAATACTCTACAAATGAAGGTGCAGTTAAAAGTCCTATCCTAACAAACATTTAGTAAATGCGAGAAAATGTTTGACAAAAAACTCAGAACCACTTTGAAATAAATACACCTGAATTAAGGCTCTATCGGTATGTCTCATATAGTAGATATACCATATTGAGACATTCTCAAGAAGAAATCAAAAATCAAAACACATTCAACGATCAAAAGCATTACAACTACTCGTATTTGCATCAGGTCATATAACTTCCTAATCTTTTGTAATGCAAACATCTTTAGCCTAGCATATTAGTATTATGCATCTTACCTGTCAACTTCAGATTTGGGCAGAACCTCTATTGTGACTTTGTCCCCTGCTTTGGCCATGAGCTGGGGAGGTGGTTGAGGCGAGGAGTTTGTCAGGACGAAAGTGATCACCAGCTTCCCGCCGCTTTCACTCTTCTTGTCTAAGTGGTTCACGCGAACCACACTGGCATGAGCTAGCCAGGTGAAGTGTGTGTCCACTGCCTCTGGGACCTCACTGTTTCTCACTCTGGATATCACGGCATCTGAGCATTTCATCTTGTAGCGCAGGCAGAGGTAGTCCAGCGGGTAGGAGTTGTCACTCTTGAACTCTTCTTCTTCTATCGTGTCTGAAGATTTCCCTCCAAAGTCGATGCATCTGTCAAAACAGAACTTTGCGTCCAGCTCAAAGCTGCCTCGGTAACGCAGGTTGTTTGAAAGCGTTTGAATCTTGAGGGACACGGGGACGTTCTCAATGACGACACCGCCATCATTGTTCCCAGCCTCCACTGCAGCTTCCATTTCCAACAGAGGCATCCATGCTCGCGCATACTCCAGGTATGTAGTGAAGTTTTGGTCACGAGTCGCGCGTGTGGCGAAACTGGTCAACACTGGGACAGGTTCACTGACGTGCTGTGTACACACGCTTGCGTTGTGAGCCGTGTGCAGTACTTCCACGCGTGGTTTTAGCAGCCCGCTTTTGGGTTGAGCAGACATCTGAACTTGTACGACCTGCCCCTGCGTGTAGACTCTCTTGAACTTGACAGGACGAACGGAAACGGTCCTGTCCCCCTTTTCGCAGGACATGTACTCTGCTTCAACATGATCTCTGCCGGCCGGCCCGTTCGCTGGCCGTGGAACTCTGTCCAGAGCCTGAGGGGCTGCATTCCAGGCCTGATCTCTGCCGGAGGTCAGATTTTGCAAGATGTGGATCCAGTCGGCATGCCTCACGGACTTGCTAAGTTGATCAGGGCTGATGTACATGATCAGAGGTTGCATCTTCTTTTGCTTTCTTGCTTCGCTCGGCAAATTCTGCAAGGCTGCCTGTTCTCTTTCAGCAGACCTGTCTAGGTGTTCCCAGATAGGCCTGAGGCTTCCCGGGCACAAGCCGTTCTTTTCATAGATCCTCTTGTTCCACTGCACTGTGACCGAATCTATCTTTGTTATTGTATCTGTGACGAGCTCTGGCTGAGAGCTTACCCCCAGTATGCTGAAAGGCAGATCCTGCTTGCGGTCAGACACCTTGAGCAGGGAGGGCACACACACCGTCAGCTGTTCTTCGTCGACCTTATCCACGTAGGCTCGGAACAGTAGTGGCTGACGCTGGAGACTCTCCGACACTTTCAGTGACATGCAGCCTTTGCCAAACGCTTTCTGTCGCGAAGTGGCGCTGTTGATGACGCAGCAGAGTGCCGTGACGTCATCAGGAGTACTGTCCGGGGCGGCGCCACTCAGAGCAGCGTGGAGAAGCCTCTGTACGTACACGTCGGCATAACGACGTATGGGGGAAGTGAAGTGCGTGTACACATCAAGGTCAAGGCCAAAATGTCGAAGGTCTGGCCTGCAAATAGACATTTCCATTACTTTACTACAACCTACAGTACTACTTTGCTTGCGCTGCACCAAATGCATTCACAGATAAACATATTATAAATGATGAGTAGGAAAATGTATAAAATGCTGCCTTTCACTACATATCAAATGTCTAATAAGCACGATAAATCTCACCTGTTCAATCCCAAGCAGCAGCCATATTGGGCTGTCTCCATCAGGTTCATCCAACGACTGGCAGCCAGACACTGCAGGGGGTGCAGGGCATCCATGTAGACCAGTCTTCGTGCTTCTGTGAGCTCCCCTTCCTCAAGACATTGACAGAGCTTATGCCACACCTCTTTCTGTAACACAACGTTCTTCTGCTTCCGTGCCGCACTTTCTGTAGGAACACTGGTGCTGAGGGACAGCTGTGTTCCAGTAGGAGTGACCTTCTTTCCTTGAAGCTGCATGACAAGGTCCGTGACCGAACCCTCCGCCTCTCTCCACTGGGCTAGCTCTTCCCAGCTTGGGGCTGTGTGAGTGCGCACCAGCATCACGTCTCGATACCTCGGTCGCTTCGTCAGGTAACTGGCCACAGTTGCATTGGCCAGAATCATCAGCTCTTCTATGAGAGAATGGGCCTCAGTGTGTTCGTTCAGTCGCTCCAGATCATGGAGGCGTGGGTCTTCAAAAGGCACGAAGAGCATCGAGTGCTTCTGGCGCATCTCTTTCAGCTGGGAGGTGATCTTGTGCAGCTGACGTATGTCCTCTTGTACCATAGAATCAACGTTCACATTCTCTTCTGCCTTGATCACTTTCTGTGCTTCTTCGTATGTGAGCTGACGACAGGATCTGATTACTGTCTTCTGTATGGAAGGCTCTTGCACTTGTTTTCCCTTTTCATTGAATGTGAAGAAGACGGACAGGGCCAGCCGCTCTTGGTCTTGAAGCAGGCTGCATTTCCCGTGACTCAGTGGTTCAGGAAGCATGGCATGAGGTCTGCGATTGAGCGGATAGAAAGTCACGGCCCTCTTTCTGGCTTCCTGATCAACTCCGCTATCTTTTGCCACCTGCGCTGCTACGTCAGCTATGTGAACCCCTATGACGTAATGAGTGCCCTTCTTTTGGATGCTGATTGCGTCATCAATGTCCTTTGAGCCTGGCGGGTCAATGGTAAATAACCTGAGCTCGGTCAGGTCTTGGCGGCCTTTCTTGGACAGAGTCTGCTGGAGTAAAACCTTGGTGCTTTCCACGGCCGCTCGTGGGTAGCGTTTTGGGACTCTCTGCTGCATAGACAAGACCTGAAGACCGCCAGCATAATCCCTGCCACCGATGTGCGCACTCAGAACTGCACCAAGGGGATAGATGGTCTGCGGTCTCCAAGCAAGGATCGCCACCTTGAAAACATACTGTTCACGTTTGTCTTGCTCGACATTCAGGAACCCCGTATGAATAACCTCGCCCTCTGGGCTGATTTTCTTCAGCTCAATCCTGTTCTTTTTCAAGGCTAGATATTTCCTCCGGACCAGATCATTGAGGACGTGAATCTTCGGAACTGTCTTGCAGAGGGGCTTCATCAGATGACCTTCCATCTCGTCCAGCGTACAGAACAGAACAGGATGATCCACGTCGCTGTAGTTGACCCTGTTTAAAAGGCCCACCACCTTTCCATGAGGCAGTTTCTCAACAGAATTGTCTGCCCCTGCTTGTCTCACTCCGTTGACTTGCTGCTGACTTCGGTTCGTCCCAGGCTCTGCTGTGATCTCCACTACAACTTCATCGTCCATGTAGGTCTGGTTGGCCCTGGAGCGACCCACGATGAGGATTTCCGAGTGCTTGCATCTTGAGTCGAGCACTCTTGCGATGGATTTATGTGCTCGTTCAATTTTTATTTGACAGCGCACGTACTTGGTTCGGTCACTCCACAGTAGCTGTTCTGCTTCAGCATTCCGTAAGAGCGTAGGGTAGAAAACGTTCCCTCGATCACCCTTGTTGAAGTTTCCCTTCTGTCGCTCGGATAGTTCGATGCTTGCCTCTTCTTCTCCTCCTTCTTCTTCCTCTCTGCTCTGCAAAGCTTCTTCACTCTTCTCAAACCAATCCTGTCCATCTTCGTCTCCTGCGGTCAAAGTTTCAACCATTGAAGTCTCTTCAAAATCGCCAGCTTCAGTTTCTGCAGTACTGTCTGCATCTGGGTCATACCCATCGACAAAGCGAACCTCTCGATCAGGATCATACACCTCTTCCTCTTGGTCATCACTGTCGTCCCAGTCGCTGTCAAGGAGGTTCTCTCTGGAAGAGAAAGAAGCTGGCGCGACAGAAGCACCTTCAGAATGATCTCCAGCCGAATAAGTGCTTACACTTGCGGGAGAAGAGCTGTAGAGCGAGTGGGAGGTGTTTGGGGAATAAGAGAGGGAAGAAGATCTGCTGCGACCCCCTCTGAACGTGCCTTGTGCGGCTCCCCCGGACTGGCGGCTGAGTGGCGCTGGTGATGGTGTCTGACCTCGTCTGCTCACCGAAACTGTCCTCACTGCAACGACATCAAGAAACGTGTTTAAAATAACACCACTAATCTAAAACAAAATATCAGTCTTATTAAAAATGTTTAATACCCAACTATTTAGTTACATATACCGTCTATTTCGATTGTTTATCCAAAAGAAAGTTCACGAAAGACACTAAGCAATGTCACTTTTAACCTCCAGAAAGAGTCAAATTCAACCACAGAACGTACATTTTAATTTTAATTCAGAAAACACATCTTATTGAACCTTCTTAGCCTCTGGGGACGTTTTTTGTGTGTGTATCAGGTTTGCTTCTTATAAACTAGTTTACTGTACTTTACTTTCTTGTAGAGATGGTGTGCGGAAAACAAACCTCTCCTGCGTCTGGCTTGAGCAAGATAACTTTGCCTTGCAGCTTCCTGTGCGGCTCTTCCGTTCTGCAAAAAGAATGCAGTCCCAAACATTTTGAAAAAGGTAGGACCAAGATACATTGCAAAATAATAAGGCATATATTATGTGCAGTTATGTTTAAACTTTCGTAACCGCCTTGTCGAAAATTAAAATCAAAGATCTTTTGCATTGAATTGACGTCGTCATCCACTAGGAGTAAAAAAACGTTTAGGTCTCATAGCATGGACTCTTTGTTTCCCAAATATAGTGCTTGTAGCAAACACTTAGGAACATTTGAAAGTCCAGTGGGTTTTTTAAACAAAATATCGTAGATATAAATCTCTGTGTTTTGACTGACCTGGTTTGTCAACGCATAGGTCCCTTCCAGCCACTGTGGATCAGCAGGACCCTGATTGTGTCTGCCTTGACTGACAGTCTCCAGGGCATCGTTGATTTCATTGATCAACTGCTCAAACTCTCTCCTCTCTTCTGGATCCTGTGTAAAAAATAAGTTAAACAAGTTGCTGAAGGTAATGCTAATTTTAGTTCAACAAGCAATAGTAAATTGATGAAGTGTTTACGTTAATGGTATGGATAAGCTGAAGGGGTGGCGTAATGCTTCAGTTCAAAGCAATGCATGCATACAGCTTAGCTGTTGTTAAAGTCTTTGACGTCTGTAAATGCCAACTGTGTGTCTGAAAACATAAGGTATGACACTTTTCATGACGATTACCCAAATAAGAAAATCGGCAGCAGTTTGCCTCTTACATCACTGAAGCCGTTTCACTGGCTGTTTTTTTTATGAATCAAGCAATTTCAAGTGTGCACGACACACACACTAGTAGGACAGCTATCTGAACTTACCGTGACCGCTGTGATGGCATCTCTGGCAATGTTCAACGCTTTCGCAAACTCCCTACAGTTGTTGAGCAAACGTGCGTTCACATAGGCATAACGCGTTGCGAGGAATGGGGGAAGCCTGCTTGTGTCCACTGCAAAATGACGAACCGTGCATGAAACTCACGTAAAACGAACGTCAAGAATGTGAACGGCTCAATTAAAAGGGAAATTAAACTTAAAGATTTATCTTGAAATTTCGTTAGAACCGTTGAGATGCTTTATCGGCTAAATTAAAAGGTAAATAAAACCTAGAGATTCAGATACAATTTACTTGTCATTTGAGTGAAGATAAAACGGACTAGAGCTTTAAATCCATCATTTTGGTTGCTTGACCATGTAACTTTCATAAAGCTGGGACAGCAAGAATTAGGCCAGCAGTTGGTCCTTGGTCACTGACGCCTTTAAATTTGAGATAATACATACGGCTTCCAACAAACGCTCGACGAAGAGGGTCCCGGGGCCCATCATTTTAATTTTTAGAACTTTAGAGGGTTCTTAGACCAGGTGGACTTTTGGAAGTCTCGTGAGACCTTTACAAAAACTTGCTTTTGAAAACCTTCATGTAATGAATTAGGGGAGAGAGAAAAGAATAGAAGAAATGTGAAAGTAAAACAAAAGTATTTTAAGCTCACACCAACATACCTCGCATCAGGATCCTGCGGTAATCTTTCGCTTCTCGGAGGAACCCTTTCCGGACAAAAGATGAGGCTGCTACTACCACGTTCATCTCCAAGAGTCTCTCCATCCTGTCGCTCACTGTGGACATCCCGGGCAGGGCGGACATTTTGCGAGTCTCGCCAACGAGAATGCTCAGTATCGTCATACTTTTGCTCGAGATCATGTGTGCAATGGGTGTCATGTCCACTTCCAGCCAGGCTGCAAGATCCGCTAGTAGTCTTTTATGCTGGAGGAGATTCTGGTGAATAGAACACGCTCTCGATGTAATAGCAAATCATCAAAGACAGGATCAGAAAACAACACGGAAGGGTTCTTTCCCTCAGGCATAAATAGTTCGACGACGGACTTTACAACAGGTAATTGTTGTACCACCATCTTAAAACGCTACATTTATGACATGTTCTGTTTTGATTGAGAACAGCGCAAATACAAAGTTGCAACATTCCTTTTTTTCCCAACAGAAGTAAGCATCGGTGTTTAGACAACAAAGCAAACGCCAGACCCTGAAAAAAAAATGTCCCATGTTCGGAACAGCATAGAGCCGGTGTAACACGAAATTTTTACTCCACGAAAAATTTACTCCGGAGTAAACATTTCGTACGAAATTCTTACTCCGAGTACACCTTTTGTAGGAGAAAAGAACTCCCCAAGGCACGAAAAAATTACTCCCTCCACGAAATTTGTACTCCCCATTTTTTTTTTACTTCCAGTCAAAATCTCGTTCGCGAAAATGGGATGCGGGCGAAGGGATAATGCCAATATGTGATCTCGCGCAAACGAATGTCGCGCTACCCTCCCTCCACCCCTTCCACCACCAAAACTAACAGGGGACAAGGGAGTAAAAATTTTGTACACCTGGCATGGAAAGTTAAATTGCTCGTGTTAGGGTGAAGTAATTTATTCTTTATTTATTCGTCAGGGGAGTAACATTTTTGTACGAAATGTTTACTCGGAACTCACCTGTCGTGGGGAGTAATTTTCTCGTGTAATGGGGGAGTACTTTTTCGAAAAGGAAGTAACTTTTGCGTACGAAATTTTTACTCCGGAGTAACAATCTCGTGGGAGTAATTTTCTCGTGTTACACCGGTACTGCACGTATCAGGGAAGGTATATAGACAGGAGCTTGCGTCAACAGAAATTGAATGTAATTGCACGTAACTGAAAAACTGTTTCGAAGGAGAGATTTTCGATTCTATACTGTACTACTAGTGAAACGCCAAACACTGGGTGTTCGTGAACATGTTTATTTTGAACTATCGCTCACTCACCGGCCAACCTTTGGTTCCTTCGCACTCTGTCTTCAGAGCACAGAATCTGTTGAGTTCTTCCAGCTGACGAGGACACACAGATCCTTTGGGGGAGAAATGGTACAGCAGTATGCCTTGTGCGTTTCTTTCCAGGCGTAATGTACGCGGAAAAACAGCCATCGCTAAAAGAATTAAACCAAGAGCAAATGACAGCGTGTGGAAATAATAAACCGAGACATAATAACTTCAAAAGAACATCCTTCCGTTTCTTTGTTTGAAAGTGCAGTTCTATCAATCAGATTCGTTGATAGTTGAAATAGGATATAACAGATACTTATTTCAGTCATCCTCATGTTTTGTTTGTGTCTGCGTAGTTAGCTGGTGTGTGTGTGTGTGTGTGTGTGTGTGTGTGTGTGTGTGTGTGTGTGTGTGTGTGTGTGTGTGTGCACAAGTATGTTTGTTTGTGTGCGTGGGTGGGTTTTTGCGTGTGTGTTTAGTTTGTTGTTGTTTTTGTGTGTAAAAAGGTTTCGTATTTATTCGTATTTCGTAATCTTAATTCAAAGATCTTGCGGTTGTCAAGAATTCTTTTTAAGTTGTGTTCACCAATCTGTAAGCTAAGTACACACTTACCACAGTACAGATACACCATTGTCTGCCGTGGGTCATAAACCTCTGCCTGGCTCTGAAAATGAAGGCCATTGCAGTTTATTCACCAAATAAAATGTGACACACTGGAGTTTATTTCTTAACTTCATTTTCTCGGGATACCATATTGAAGTAAAATCTCAACAACACGCTGTTGGCCCTGACACGATTGTTGGCCCATACATTATTGAATGCGATTGTACGCTGACTTACCTCAAATGTAGGCTTACATTGTCTTTGGGTGTACGATGACCTGTTGTGGCTTTTAGAGCTTACATTTTAAAGGAATTGGTTTTGTGATGCTCATGTGTCTAAATTCTTACTGCAGAGAGCTGTTAAGTGTCAACAAGACGTTTAGTAAAGTCCCCATACAATTTCATATCCATCTAAGAATTCTTTTTTTGAAAGCTTGATTTGTGGGGGGTGCCTATAACTGTATGTTATTGTTTGGGGTTTGGGACATTAATGTTGAGGCATGCATGGTCTGGTTAAATTCAAGCTATGCCTCCCTCAAAGATTAGAATTGAGAAGTGACATGCTTCTTGCAGGCTTTTCTTTGTCCTTACCAAGTTGACTCCATCCATTAGGTCAAAGACAGTCTTCAGTGCTCGGGTCATCACTGTCTCTTCCAAGGAAGCCTCCGTGCAGCCTTTGGCCTCGTAGCGCTGTCCCAGGTCTCGCAACACCAGCACAAGATCTTTTGCCGCACTGAAATCGAAGCGCTCGTGGGAGATCGCTCTTTCTGCCCTCGTAAAAAAAGGCTCGATAGCTTCCAAAAAGTCTTCGTGTGGGTCACCTTCAAAGATCTCCACAGCTCTTTGGGCATCGCCGAAGTTTTCGCTGGACTCCGGGGTGTCGGACTGCCGGACAGATGCGCTGTCACTGCCGTCTTCTGAAGTCTGCTGTTCGTCAGCCGAGGGCGGGGATTCTCTCCCTTCCTCCATGGTGAGGTTGTTTTCAGGTTTGGAGCCGCTGTTAAAAGGAAAATTAAGCTCATTCAATATGTACTTTATCGTACTATTTAAAGCAAACAACTCTTGTTTTATTATCACTGACTGTATTGTGGAGAAAAGCACAACAGAGTAAATAACTCTGGCACTACAAAGGAACCTACACTGCGGATTTCTAAAAAAAAAAATCCCCCAAAAAAAATCCCCCCCAAAAAATCGGTGCTCAGTCTTTATTTCTGTATTTCTATTCATGCATTCATGGATTAGTTTAAGGACTAATCATTACGGATTTAACTCGAAGGGAATTGTCTCCCAATTGTATGTTTAAGTCAGAGCTATTCCTACAAGCCAGACCTGTCGACAAAAACTTAACTCACCGCCAAGAGCGATTAAAGAAAACATCTTTTTCTCATGCCCCACTTGGCTCAAATAGCCTATAGGGTCAGAGTAAATCCCACGACCTTTTGACATGTAACTTGACTTGTTCGATTTTGAACCCCCCAAAAAGAATACGTGAACAGTTTACACAGATAAATCTGATCTTTTGTTAATGAACCTCGCCAAATAAAGGTCCACTCACTCATTTTCGACAGACGGATTTAAGAGAAAAACAACAGCTAATATGTTATAGTGAACACTCTTTTGAAAGAACCCCTGTCATAGATCATTTCTAAATTTTGTAAAAAGAGATAAATTAAACATTTATTTGGAATGATTTGTTTTGGTCCATTCTGCCTCTGCTCACAAGAATGAACGTCGTACTAACTGGATTGGTAACTGGCACAAATGTACAATTTCAGGACACATTTTTTGTTTTACACAAGAAGACTACAAAGATAATTTGCTACAATACGTAATACTGACATTATTTTGTAGTTTTTTATATTTAGTCAAGTTTTGACTAAATATTTTAACATCGAGGGGGAATCGAAACGAGGGTCGTGGTGTATGTGCGTGTGTCTGTGTGTCTGTGTGTCTGTGTGTGCGTGTAGAGCGATTCAGACTAAACTACTGGACCGATCTTTATGAAATTTGACATGAGAGTTCCTGGGTATGAAATTCATTTTTTTGATAAATGTCTTTGATGACGTCATATCCGGCTTTTCGTGAAAGTTGAGGCGGCACTGTCACGCCCTCATTTTTCAACCAAATTGGTTGAAATTTTGGTCAAGTAATCTTCGACGAAGCCCGGACTTCGGTATTGCATTTCAGCTTGGTGGCTTAAAAATTAATTAATGACTTTGGTCATTAAAAATCTGAAAATTGTAAAAAAAAATAAAAATTTATAAAACGATCCAAATTTACGTTTATCTTATTCTCCATCATTTGCTAATTCCAAAAACATATAAATATGTTATATTCGGATTAAAAACAAGCTCTGAAAATTAAATATATAAAAATTATTATCAAAATTAAATTGTCCAAATCAATTTAAAAACACTTTCATCTTATTCCTTGTCGGTTCCTGATTCCAAAAACATATAGATATGATATGTTTGGATTAAAAACACGCTCAGAAAGTTAAAACAAAGAGAGGTACAGAAAAGCGTGCTATCCTTCTTAGCGCAACTACTACCCCGCTCTTCTTGTCAATTTCACTGCCTTTGCCATGAGCGGTGGACTGACGATGCTACGAGTATACGGTCTTGCTGAAAAATGGCATTGCGTTCAGTTTCATTCTGTGAGTTCGACAGCTACTTGACTAAATATTGTATTTTCGCCTTACGCGACTTGTTTTCTGTTAATGTGCAATAATTACGTTATTGCTCATAATGATTTTATGACAAACGAGTTTCAGAATTGTGATTCCGCAAGACCTTCTTTTTTTCAGAAAAGAAGTATTAAAACACAATTTGTCATTCATAGTTCTGTTATTATGGTCTTTCGTGGAATCATCCTTTTTTGGTGCGCTTTTGGTTCGCATTACGTGTTCTTGGTA
Organism: Littorina saxatilis; assembly: GCF_037325665.1. Taxonomy (NCBI): domain Eukaryota; kingdom Metazoa; phylum Mollusca; class Gastropoda; order Littorinimorpha; family Littorinidae; genus Littorina; species Littorina saxatilis. The sequence continues at coordinate 27,535,315 of NC_090249.1, forward strand.
TTTATAATACCTTTCCACACACAAACACACACACTACACACACACACACACACACACACACACACACACACACACACACACACACACACCGTTAGAAAAACGCTTATTTCAAAATACACACACATGCATGCATGCAAGGAAGCACGTACACACAAACACAAGGGAAGGGCACACACACACACACACACACACACACACATACACACACACATACACACACATACACACACACACACATACACACACACACACACACACATACACACACACACACACACACACAAACACAAACACACACACACACACACATAAAGGAAGGAAGCACAGGGAAGCGCTGACGCAAGCAAGCTTTCCTGCTGATTTTAGCCCGTCTCCCTTCCTTTGTCCCAAAACGAGCTGTGAACGAGTGTGATGATTTACTTTGTGCGGCAGTCAGCAAAGGCTAACCGAGACAGCGATTCTTCAGATATTCTTCAGATAGTTAAGCCGAGACTGTATTCGTCATGGTGACGTCACACGGTAAATGACGATGACGTAATTCTCGTAACCCAGTCTCTTGTCTGGGAAACGAAGGTGTTTTGTAAAAAAGAAAAGAATTTTTTTTAGTAAACAGAGAATTATAATGGCATGAAGCGATGCCATTGTTTAGGATTGCCTCAGGATTGCCAACATTCTCGTCCGTTCGAGAGCAATGTAACCAAGGTATTGCTTGACGACAGACAACAATCGTCGTAACGTAAATCAACGATCAGTTCCAGTCTGTTCGTCAAGGCCAGAGGAAGTCTTATGCGAAAGATTCTAGGCAGACACTGAATTCTCTACGTCGAGAATTGGACCAGCTGTTTTTACATTTAGTCAAGTTTTGACTAAATGTTTTAACATAGAGGGGGAATCGAGACGAGGGTCGTGGTGTATGTGTGTGTATGTGTGTGTGTGTGTGTGTGTGTGTGTGTGTGCGTGTGTGTGTGTAGAGCGATTCAGAGTAAACTACTGGACCGATCTTTATGAAATTTGACATGAGAGTTCCTGGGTATGATATCCCTGGCCATTTTTTTCATTTTTTCGATAAATGTCTTTGATGACGTCATATCCGGCTTTTTGTAAAAGTTGAGGCGGCACTGTCACACCCCTCATTTTTCAATCAATCAATCAATCAATGAGTCTTATATCGCGCATATTCCGTGGGTACAGTTCTAGGCGCTCTGCAGTGATGCCGTGTGAGATGAAATTTTATACGGCCAGTAGATTGCAGCCATTTCGGCGCATATTTACCTTTCACGGCCTATTATTCCAAGTCACACGGGTATAGGTAGACAATTATTAACTGTGCCTAAGCAATTTTGCCAGGAAAGACCCTTTTGTCAATCGTGGGATCTTTAACGTGCACACCCAATGTAGTGTACACGGGGGGAGGTTCGGACACCGAAGAGAGTCTGCACACAAAGTTGACTCTGTGAAATAAATTTCCGCCGAACCTGGGATCGAACTCACGCTGACAGCGGCCAACTGAATACAAATCCAGCGCGCTACCAATTGAGCTATATCCCCGCCCCAATGAAATTGATTGAAATTTTGGCCAAGCAATTTTCGACGAAGGCCGGACTTCGGTATTGCATTTCAGCTTGGTGGCTTAAAAATGAATTAATGACTTTGGTCATTAAAAATCTGAAAATTGTTAAAAAAAAAAAGTTTTTATAAAACGATCCAAATTTACGTTCATCTTATTCTTCATCATTTTCTGATTCCAAAAACATATAAATATGTTATATTTGGATTAAAAACAAGCTCTGAAAATTAAAAAAATTAAAAATTATGATCAAAATTAAATTTTCGAAATCAATTTAAAAATACTTTCATCTTATTCCTTGTCCGTTCCTGATTCCAAAAACATATAGATATGATATGTTTGGATTAAAAACACGCTCAGAAAGTTAAAACGAAGAGAGGTACAGTAAAGCGTGCTATGAAGCACAGCGCAACCGCTACCGCGCCAAACAGGCTCGTCACTTTCACTGCCTTTTGCACTAGCGGCGGACTACGTTCAATTTCATTCTGTGAGTTCCACAGCTTGACTAAATGTAGTAATTTCGCCTTACGCGACTTGTTTTTTGTTTGCAGTAGAAACTCGGGGTCAACACTGCTAAAATGTAACAAATACAGTCTTAGCTGTCATATATGCAAATTTTGTGTGATAAAAGCTTTGGCTGTGGACAGAAACGAGTCCGTTTTAGGCGGCAAATTTAGAATGAACGCTGCCCAAAGTTAAAACAAGTCGCGTAAGGCGAAAATACAATATTTAGTCAAGTAGCTGTCGAACTCACAGAATGAAACTGAACGCAACGCAACGCAGCAAGACCGTATACTCGTAGCATCGTCACTCCACCGCCCGTGGCAAAGGCAGTGCCCGTGGAATTGACAAGAAGAGCGGGGTATTCGTTGCGCTGAGAAGGATAGCACGCTTTTCTGTACCTCTCTTCGTTTTAACTTTCTGAGCGTGTTTTTAATCCAAACATATCATATCTATATATTTTTGGAATCAGGAACCGACAAGGAATAAGATGAAAGTGTTTTTAAATTGATTTCGAAAAAAAATTTTGATAATAATTTTTATATATTTAATTTTCAGAGCTTGTTTTTAATCCGAATATAACATATTTATATGTTTTTGGAATCAGCAAATGATGGAGAATAAGATAAACGTAAATTTGGATCGTTTTATAAATTTCTATTTTTTTTTACAATTTTCAGATTTTTAATGACCAAAGTCATTAATTAATTTTTAAGCCACCAAGCTGAAATGCAATACCAAAGTCCGGGCTTCGTCGAAGATTACTTGACCAAAATTTCAACCAATTTGGTTGAAAAATGAGGGCGTGACAGTGCCGCCTCAACTTTCACGAAAAGCCGGATATGACGTCATCAAAGACATTTATCAAAAAAATGAAAAAAACGTTCGGGGATTTCATACCCAGGAACTCTCATGTCAAATTTCATAAAGATCGGTCCAGTAGTTTAGTCTGAATCGCTCTACACACACACACACACACACACACACGCACACACGCACGCACACACGCACAAACACCACGACCCTCGTTTCGATTCCCCCTCGATGTTAAAATATTTAGTCAAAACTTGACTAAATATAAAAAGAGAAAATCAATCAATCAATCAATAGGACGCTTATATCGCGCATATTCCGTGGGTACAGTTCTAGGCGCTCTGCAATGATGCCGTGTGAGATGGAATTTTATACGGCCAGTAGATTGCAGCCATTTCGGCGCATATTCACCTTGCACGGCCTATTATTCCAAGTCACACGGGTATCGGTAGACAATTATTAACTGTGCCTAAGCAATTTTGCCAGGAAAGACCCTTTTGTCAATCGTGGGATCTTTAACGTGCACACCCCAATGTAGTGTACACGGGGGGTGTTCACACAAAGTTGACTCTGAAAAATAAATTTCCGCCGAACGTGGGGACGAACTCACGCTGACAGCGGCCAACTGAATACAAATCCAGCGCGCTTCCAACTGAGCTATATCCCCGCCCTAACGGTTTTGAGATTTCTGTTTCTGCAACTGTTTTGACATGTGCAAGTTCTCCAGAGAGGGTGAATATAGCGAATAAAACTTTTTTGAGCGCTCTAACGCCGTTTGTTTGTCAGAACAGGAGGTGGTCCATATTAGGAGCCGGTCCATATTAGGAGCCCTTCCCCTACTGTGTTTTCTCCAAGAACTTTTGAAGACTGAAGAATGACTTGTGTTCTCCCATTGTGGGCATCTATTTATTAACTAACTTGTGATAAATAGAGGATGTTGTGAAGTTTGAACAATCTATAGTTAGCCACTTATAAACAAAATTGTTCAAACCAATTAACGCTGTTGTGTATTCTTCTTTGGCAAGGGAGTACAGTGTCAGCACAGAAACAGATTGTGTGTATCTCGACCAAACATTAAATACCCTAGACCAATTGGTAAAATCGTCACAACGAGTTTCGTTTTCCTAGAACTGTTTTCGGTTCCAAGAGGCGCGCATTTCTGAAAAATGGCTGGATTCTCATTGACACTGTATTTAATTGCGTTTCGTCTGAGACTGAGTCTTAATTTCTCTCTCTCTTTTCTCTCTCTCTCTCTCTCTCTCTCTCTCTCTTTTCTCTCTCTCTCTCTCTCTCTCTCTCTCTCTCTCTCTCTCTCTCTCTCTCTCTCTCTCTCTCTCTCTCTCTCTCTCTCTCTCTCTCTGTGTGTGTGTGTTCTGTTGTTTCTTTTACTTTGCTCGAATGTTCTTCATGCATTGTCACTCGAAACTAAAACATTTCTCTGGTGAGTTTTGTACATGGTTATAATAAACTAAATTATCCTACATACGTGAGAGAGACACTCGTGAGATAATAATCGTTCAAATCACACGTGTGTATATCATGTAAATGAGGTCATGTCAAGCAAGTCTGGCAGGGACCTGTTTTTCCACTGCTTGTGATGCCAAAGTCACCGAGACAAACGTCATTATAGAAACAAAAATTGCGCTCGCTAATTACCCTCGATGAATCTTTAGAACTAACACGTCACGCCACACTTTCAGAGTGACGTTTCTTTGCTTTGACGTAATAGATTGCACGAGGCTTTAGAAGAGATCGAGGTTCAAAAACAAGCGTCTTCAGTGTAGCTGCCTCGTCTGCAAGACATTTTCAGTAAAATACACGTAAGTACAGTATGTAGGATAAACAGAATACTACATGGTTTGCTGTGTCGTACCAGATTTACACTCGTTGCTTTTTCAAATAGAGAACAGCTCGCTTTCGCTCGCAGTTCAATATTTAAAAAAAAAAACTCGTGTAAATCTGGTACGACACAGCAAGCCATGTAGTATTCTCTATTTCTTATGCCTTAATTGCGTATGACTATGTTGTTGTTTGGTGTGCCCGTCCTGCGTTGTATTGTGAAGTGTCACAGATGGGCTGTGCTCTATTTTTTTTGTAACACTCTCGTCTTACCATAATTCATTGATACATGTACAGTAACCGTATGTATTACTGTTTTCGGTTCACTCATTATACATAATATGACATAACATAACATAACATAACATTAAAAACCGTCTACAGGCCCACGAAAGAAACATGAATAATTCTGGTGTTTTTTCTTCGTATTATCCTTACAGGATTGTCTGAAACTGATGCTAAGCTTTCCAAATCATTTAACATGTTTTTAATAGGTCGTACAGCTGTGTCAGCTTGAGAAGAAAAAAAGTGTGTGAGATATCGCGCTGTGGCCCGTTTCGGGCGCGGAATGTGTTTTGACGCGTGTTTTTGCCAAACGCGCATGCCATATAAATGCAACGTTAAGTGTTCTGCTGTGTTACTCATCACAGCCAGTGAAATGCAGTGTAGGCCTACAGTTCTACGCAATGCTGCACTCCTAATCCGACTTTGGAGCTGAGCCGTCTAAGCTACATTCAAAGGGTTGGGGTCAAGTTACACCAGACACGGAAGCTTGGGCGAGGAGGGCTCACAAGAAAACTAAAGAAGAGGAAGAGAAATATGTGTGTGTGTGTGTGTGTGTGTGTGTGTGTGGGGGGGGGGGGGGGTCTCAGTTGTATTGCGAACATAAATTTGGCTGTATTTAGTTTGACTCTAGCGCTTGAATTTGAGACCAAAAGATCAATGTGGTCCATGTCTCCCAGTATATATATATATATATCTCTGCTCCTATGTGTTTTTCTTCTTCTTCCGGCAACGCATTTATGACGCCGCGATTAATCAAAGTGCAGCAAAAACTCATACAACAAACAGCACAGACAAATCTAGCCTACCCACATTGGGAGACATTTGTGAATAAATTATTGCCATGTGATTGCGAATATTGATCAAGCGGCAAACACACACGCAAAAACACTGGTGCACTTCTCATGCAGTGAGAAGCAGACCGGTGTGTATCAAACCTGAGCCATGCAACGGAGTAAACAATGGCATGACAAAGATTGTGCGTGAATGGACAGACACGCTTGGAAACACAAAAATACAAACTCCCTCATAATATTAACACTGAGCCTTACCCTTGAAATTAATACACAATACTGTGTCAAGAGGTTACTGTCCGGTAAAATAAGTGTGCAGAGATAATATGCAAGTTTTTGCTGGTATTCGCCGCATTAATAGTGGCCAAAAGGCAAGCATTTGCAGGTTCTATTTTAGGAACCGTCATCGTCATTGTCATCATCGTTATCGTCATCATCATCGTTATCATCTAAGCAACAACGTCATCATTGTTAATCGATCACGCACACTTGAAGCGAAACTAGGACTGCTAGGAAACGCTGATTAAACTATGGCAGTCTCTACAGCCTGCTATTTTTAAGCAACATTCAAAGCTAGTGTTTTTGGGGAGGATACGAAATCACACGTCGGGTTATCATCTGCACAAACAAAGAACTTACTAGAGTCCCATCTGTGTGTCTTGGTGCACAGAAGCCCGAGTAAAATGCGAGACAGGAAGCGGCTGAAAAAAGAACAACAGAAGACGAGGTGTTTCAGTGTCGTCTGCTCACTTTGGTTACTTAGGCCCTATTACTCATCGTTGTCGTAACAGCACCATTCTTCTTCACATACACTTTCACTGTACTCCAATATATGTGCGTCTTGATGCACTACAAACGTTTAGAAAGAGGTACACAACTGGAAGAAGAGTAGAAGACTGTTGTTTTCAGTGTCGTCTGCTCACTGTTTTTTTGCACCTCGTCGTTGTCGTAATGGCGGAAGCCTTTTTAACACAAAGAACCATAATTGTGTTTTGTCGCACAAGAAATTATTATTTACAGAAGAAAGTAAGCTTTGAAGAAGGATGACTGCAGACGTATTTTGAGAGTCGCCTGCTCCTTCAGTTCTTAGGGCCTGATCGAGTCGTTGTCGTAATAGCGAAATTCTCACACAAAGAGCCTGCTATAGTTTCATCATTGTATTTTGACGCGTAGGAAAGAGATCTTTACAGAGGGCTTAAAAAAGAATGAATGCAGACGTATTTTTATGAGCAATTTGCATACTACGGTTCTTGTCACCACATTTCGCGTCAGTTATCGTAATAGCAAAATTTTGTTCATAGGAGGTTAAACAAAAAATGTCCTATAATTCTGTGTTTGTATCTTGAGGTTTAAGATTCGAACATTTCTAAAAATGATTCAGAAATTGAAGTACGAATGTAGAAGAACGTCAGTGCTTCAGTGTCGCCTGATCGGGTTGTTGCAGAACAAAACCACACGTAGCAGTGCACAATATTCGTCCTATAAGTTCTAACACCTAGCACACACCCTTGTACACAATTCGCGAGACTGATTCTGTGCAGTGAGGTAAATGCACCTTAATTTGACTGCTAATGAAATGTCGTCTGCTCCGGCTGTTAAAACGGCGGTGCACTGTCGATCGCGACGGTGCTGTTTGTTTTGTTACGAATCGCCCGGGCACCAAAGCCAGACAACACACAACAGGCAAAATTCAGTGACGATCAGACAACAAGGAAGCCACACTGATAACCTCGTGCCAAAATTTGCTGGCGTCATAAATAGAACACCACGACACACACCTAATAAATGAGCAGTTGGTTAACCATTTGCCTTAAAAGTTACGCTCTTAACTTAGATTCTTTTTCTATGGTGTGAGGCAAACCGAACGGCAAGCACACGTTAAACACATTTGTGTTGCCACTGGTGTTAAAAGTCAAGCGTAAAGCAATTTTGTTGCCACACACAACACCGTCCTAGTAAAACACAAGTGGGGTCTTTCCAAGAACATAATTATGCAGTTAAGTTTATAACGAACTACACGTAAGAAAGACAGAACGGTAAAGCTACACGTGACAGTAGCAAGTGCGCAGTTTTGACTGTCTTTATCAATTAAGGTGCGCATGTTTAATTAAGCCTCATTTTTTTTCAGTAGTGTCACAGACTGAAGAAGGGACATTGTGTTCACTTTCAGTTTCACTGAAGCAGTGCTCTTCTCTTTGCCAGTGCTAGCTTTAACTACTACTAGTTATATATAATATGTCTAGAGCGCAAATATCCAGGGTTAAACCCTACTCAGAGCGCTTTACATTCATTGAGAAAAACAGACACACGCAAAGTCATTGTTTACATCTCATTCACAAAAATATAAATTATAACACATCGCACAATAAAACATTGTAAAACAAAACACACACACACACACACACACACACACACACACACACACGAAGCACTACACATTAGTGAAAGGCTATGTACAATGTATAGAGAACATAATTAACATCAGGAACGGACTCGGCTTGACAGGGTGTTTAAGATAGACATTTTAGGAAATGGTGTGTTTTAAGTTTCGATTTGAACAGTGATAGGGATGCAGGGCAACTGCGGAGGTCAGTGGGCAAAGAATTCCAAACAGAAGGTGCTCGGTACTAAAGGGACTTCCTTTCGCAGGTTTCAATTGAGATTTAATTTTTGTATTTTGATGAGCTTTTTAGAGCTGGACCTGAGAGCGAGAGGGTTCGTAAACGTGCAGTACTGACTTACTCAAGATTTCTGTCGGTCTAAGTTTTCTAAAGCCAGGTATTAAGAACAACAAATGTGTATTTTAGTTCAAAATGCCTTTGCCATTGATGACATATCTTCAATATGGTTTAAAAGTATTTTATTCAGAAAATATAGGGTGACATAGTAGTCATGCAATTGGGGCAACACATGTCTTATCATATTAGAATAAACCTTTTAAACACATTCTGACTTCGGCCCCTATTTCCCCTGCATAAACAAAAAAACAAAAAAAAAAATGTTTTATGGATGTTGCACGTAAAAATCATGACCGATCTGTCACAGCAAGCGCTAAAAAGTTACATGTGATGTGCCTTTAAAAAGTGACATGTGGTGTGTCTTTAAAAAGTGACATGTGCATGCGCCGTGCCTTTGGCCCCCAGACAAAATAATATAAAGAGCAGACTGGGTCGTTTTAAGAAAGAGTCTTTCATATGACTCGACTGTACAGTTTGTTTTCGTGACACTTTAAAGTGGACCGTTGACGTGTGTGATGCATTTTCAACCATATTTCAAATATTCTATAAATATTCTATACTGCTAATTGTGACATTATCAACATGTACTTACAGCTTCTGGTTGGGGTTCACAAAACACCTGCGAAGCTCAATATGTAATTGAATACCAATCAAGATGAGAAATAAAGCGATCTCTTAATCGACAGATGTCAAAAAAGCACATGACCCAGGTCATACAGGTAAACAGAAAGAACTTTTCAAAGCTGCCATGTTTACAGAACAGGCACACGAGAAAACAGCACCTTGTGTTGTACCTATTAGTGGAAAGGCCCAATTGGCTTTTTGGATTGAGAGACCAATATATGATAGCACATTAAAAACATTAACGACGGCTAGAGATCTCGACAAACTGTTGCCAAAAAAAAAAGAGCTCAGAAACCTTACTGGGTGTATATGTTTCAAAAAGAGTCATTTCGATAGAAGCCTCGTGTGTTCTGAAAAAACGTGCAGTAGGCTCACCCCCTCTACTGTCACCTCAGTGCGACATATGCTTATTGCGAGCGAATGCTGCCGCAGGGGTATTTTTAAAGAAAAAAGGTCTACGCCCATAAACTTTGCTGCGTGAGTTCTAAAGACTACCGGGAGGGGGGGGGGGGGGTTGTTGTTCTCGAATGCCTGATGTAGCCTACGATGTTTGGAGAAGAGAGAGAGAGAGAGAGAGAGAGAGAGAGAGAGAGAGAGAGAGAGAGAGAGAGAGAGAGAGAGAGAGAGAGAGAGAGAGAGAGAGAGAGAGAGAGAGAGAGATGTGCACGGTTCTAACATTGACACGAGTCACTGAGACGATAATCTGCATTGGATATTGTGTCGTTCTGTATGGTGTGTGTTATCATGTGTATCATACGCACATTTTCTTATATTAGATGATGAGAAGAAACAAATATAAAAAATCGCCATCGCCATCACACAGAGAGTGCGAAAAAGGGGGAGGGCGTAGTTGGTATTGATTGTAAAAGGAGATGTACTTTTTTAAGTTACCAGCACACACACACGCACACACACACACACACACACACACACACACACACACACACACACACACACACACACACACAGAGCAGTGTAGTGTAGTGACCTCAACAGTCGGTTATAAACCGAGTTTTTTTCCTTAAAGAATTTACCTTGACACCATCTGTTTTCTTATCTAAGAAACCGACTTTCTCAACAAAAGAAAGACGGACAGACAGTCGAAAAGGAACAGGTCAGTCTGATTCAGCGGCGTAGTGTGCAGAATCAACAACCGCTGGGGAAAATCAATTTTACACAACGAATGTCATCCTAACCGCTGGAAAAAGGTTTCTTAACTACAATGAGATCGATGCTGATAAAAATAGACTTCGCTTAAAGATACCGTCCTTACCGTGTAAAACATCTTGTAAATCAAAACAGTTTTGTTCAAGCTTTTACACAGGATAACAACACGCTACGGTACTACGTGACTTGGACACATACCAAAAAATCACAGCGACAGTCATGCTGTTGACTAACTTGGATGCGTCCAAGTGGTGGGATACTGCTGGAAGTCCATGAAGTGGTTTACATGATGGTTTACAGGATGGTTTATATGATGGTTTATATGATGGTTTTCATGATGGTTTATCTGATGGTTTACATGATGGTTTACATGGGAAGGGTAGAATTTTGGAGTGGTTGGCCATAATGTAACGCCTCGAGGTGCCTCCAACACATGTGACAGCTTCCAAAGCACGCAATTTGCAAACAACGACGCCTGGGCGTTATGGTGTCGTCGGCTGTTAATCAAAATCCATACAGTACATCCACACAAAATCCGCGATACAAAAATAATAAAAATAAATAGCGTTGTATAAATAAATATTAAAAAAACGACAGGGATTTTCTTTTCGTGAAATTCGACTAAATTAGGCCTAATGCATAGCATGCACAATGTATTACATTTAGTCCGGATGCTAGGACAATCTCAGTCAGTCTATGTGCTTCACAAATCGTGTCAGTCCGTAGATAAACATAACTAAAACAAACTACAAACCACTTACTATTGACAGTCAAAGAGATCAAAATAAAATAACAACTTCAAAACATTCTTACCTTTTGAGTGCCGCAAGCTCTATTGCCAGTACGAACACACGGCGTCTGCGCAGAGAAAAGACACTCTGAAGTCTCTCGTTTAGTTCTCTCGTTTAGTGTAAACACAATGTACTAATGATTTAATGCACCAGAATAGACGTCTTTCAAATTGTAAACAACTATCTGCGCTAGTGCGCCACAGTCGATCGACGCAACATTTGATAACTCAGTCGCAACAACAATGCAAAAAAACACACCGCTTCCTTCTTCTTCTACACTGCACTGCCTTCAACATGTTTGGATCGAGGAAGCTTTATAGACAACGCGCAGAAGTATTACGTTATTCTCCTCCTACTGAACTGCTGTTTCGCATTCTCAACTCGATTCCAAGAAACAACGCTGCCGGGATTTTCCCATGAAGCTGACTCAAGTATTGATTTTGCTGCGCTGTGGTCTTAGACGAAAGTGAGTTCTGCGTTTGTTTACATTCTTACCTGTTAAAAGAGCCTAGTTTCAGTTTCGACACAGCTGACTGTGTGTACACGTACAGTACACGGCGTCACGCGTTAAAAATAGAGAACCTTTATCGGGACTGGTTTTGTGAAGCCTCGGGTGACCTGAATAAAGCACAGGCATGTGGAAGTTGATGGTTCTCCTCTGAATTAGCTTGAGTTAATTACGATTCTGTGAATATATACACATGCACTACCACATCACACACACACACACACACACACACACACACTCACACACACACACACACACACACACACACACACACTCACACACTGTGACACAAGTTACACACACACACACACACATGCACTACCACCAGCACCCCATCCGGGCCAATCCCCACTGAGCGCCATTCCTCATCCACGACGTGAACATGCACCGACACGCACACACATATCCTTGCCACAAAGGGTCAAAAATCCAAAAAATAAGCCCTTAAAAAAATAAGGCCTTATTTTTGAAAATATGCCCATATTTGTGAAAATATGCCCATATTTTTGAAAATATGCCCATATTTTTGAAAATATGCCCATATTTTTGAAAATAAGCCCTTATTTTCCATGATTAAGGCCTTAAATCTTTAAGCCCTTAACAAAATATGGGCATAAAAAAATAAGCCCTTATTTTAAAATAAGGCCTTACGAGAAATAAGGCCTTATTTCTGTAAGGCCTTAATAAAAATAAGGGCATACAAAAATAAGGGCATACAAAAATAAGGGCATAAAAAAAATAAGGGCTTAAAAAAATAAGGCCTTATTTTTTTGACCAATCATGAAGCTGAATAGAAGTCGGCTGCGCCACACATGCGCAGAGATCTCATAACATACATGGCGAATGGGTTCAGTGATCGTGATGAACTTTTGAGAAGAATTTGTGCTGAATTTGGAAATTGCGAGAGAATTGGGGTTTCCGATGAAGTGTATGCGCGCTCAAGGTAAGCATTGTTTACATGAAATGACTGTTTCATTTATATCAGTGTATACATCTTGATCGCTTTCGAATGTCCGGATGCGCAGTAGCTATGCGCAGAAAAATAAGGGCATATTTTTTTTAGGGCTTATTTGTGTATGCCCTTATTTTTTATGCCCTTATTTTTTTAAGGTCATAACAGAAATAAGGCCTTATTTCAGTAAGGCCTTAACAGAAATAAGGCCTTATTTCATTATGCCCTTATTTCCTTATGGCTGTAAATATTTAAGGGCTTATTTTAGAAAATAAGGCCTTATTTTAGAAATAAGGGCTTATTTTCACAAATATGGGCATATTTTCAAAAATAAGGCCTTATTTTTTTAAGGGTTTATTTTTTTGGATTTTTGACCCTTTGTGCCAAGGATACACACACATCTCAGATTCTTACTCCACTCGAGCAGATGAAAACTCTCTCCCCCCCTCTCTCTCTCCCCTCTCTCTCTCTCTCTCGTATAATCGATTAGCTTCTCATCCAGGATCATATTCAACCACTCCAGAATACTCAGCAAAATTGTTTCTACCGGGTGCCTGTGGAACATGCTCCAATAGTGTGAGTGCACGCAGTCAGCACGCGCAGCAGTGCGTTTTATGTTTTGACTGCTTCAAAGTTCAACATTTCGATTTTCGAGAAAATTGGATGGAGTCCAAAAAAGCACGACGTACGAGGAACATGACGATAACAGAATCGGATTTTGATTGGGGCTACTACTTCGGGCTTTCCCGATCCTTGTTCTGACTGTTTCGGCCGTTCTAGTACGATTTGATAACGACTCGAGCCCATTGCTTGTAACTTTATCTTGTTCGGTTTCAAACGAAAGAAGGATGGTAGTGTCGAGTTTCAGCTTCGTAAGAAACCAAGTGTTGCTGATTTTGCTGTTGTTGTAATATGTATTATATAATCATGTCACCTCGTAGTGGTCAATGTGTGTGTACGTGTGTGTGGAGACCAGAACTTGAACTACTCCGGCGATTTCCATGAAACTGTTATACATATGTTATACATATTCTTTCACCCCCCCCCCCCCTTTTTCGATAACTGTCAATGATTACGTCTTATTCTGCTTTTAGTGTTAGTTGAGGCGGCACTAGCTGCCACGCCATCGTTTTTTTTAATCAATTGTTTGACATTTTCAGTGTCAGCCAAACTTTTACTTATTGCTGACTATGGGATTGCATTTCAGCTTTGCAAGCTGAAACTTTGATTAATTAGTCTGTTTATCAAAGTGGTGATTAGAATCGATTTTTCGCAAACAGATTTAAAATTATTGCATTGTGTTCCTTACCATCTACTGAATAAAAAATATGTTGCGTTTGGATTTAAAAAACAAGAGCTCACAAATCAAGAAAATCAAAAATTTTAGTAATAAATTTTCATTTGATTAATATACTTACCCAACTCACATATAGCAATTAACCCATAGTTCAGTGCTGATACCGCTGTACGCGTCCCCTTGGTAACAAGGAAGACGCCTCTAAAAAAGAGTGACCTGAGACCCGTAAGGGTGTCTAGGCCAGCCCGAAAGCGAGGCTGCCCTCTGTATGCGCGCGCATACGTCACCATATTCTCATTCTACACGAAGCCCAACTCACTTATTTTTTAGGCCCAAATACCCCCCACAGCGGGGAGGCGGGAGGGAATAAACGATGCCGTGAGTTGAGTAAGTATATTAATCAAATGAAAATTTATTACTAAAATTTTTGATTAAATTACATATCTTACCCAACTCACATATAGCAGATTGCTACTATAGGAGGGGGGTACTCACCAACTTAAGACCGCAGAGCCTGCCCTGCGGCCACAAGAGCCGGCAGAGCCGAACTGCCATCTTGCCGCCTTGCAGCAACCTCTCTCAAGTAGAAATTGATGAAAACAACTTCAGATTTCCAATAAGCCGCCACAAGGACCTCTGAAAGGAGCCCCGCTGAGAGAAGCACAGCCAAAGAAGACGCCCAAGCTCTAGCTTCACGAGTCCTGGCTGTTGTGAGCGGAAAAACCACCCTGACATCGCCTGACTGGCTCTGCAACCATGCGTAGGCTTGCTTAATAGTCATTGACACCCACTTAGCCAAGGTAACCTTCAAGATATCCTTCCCACACACCGTGTTGAGGGATATGAACAATACCCTTTGAGTGTCTGAGCGAATCAGTGAAGACCTAGATAGGCAGCCTAAAGCCCTGACAGGGCAATTTGACAGATTAGGATCTCCAGGAGCGAGTATATCGCTCAAGGGAGGAATACGAATGCGAGGAGAAGATTGTTCAGGCTTTGGTTTTTAGCGAGAAAATTAAGCCTGCCTTTCAAGGAGTAGGAGCCATCCCTCTCCAGAGAAATATCTTTAGCGAGATCAGACAGAGCGTTCACTTCGCTACCGTGCCTAAATAATGTGGCAGTCCATCCAGCTAAGGTTGACTCCAAAGTTGATAGATATTCTTTCTATCTTTAACCGGTGTTTAACGTCGTTTCTAACCGTTCAAGGTTAAAACGCGACGGAGTTGAAAGATAAGAACAAGAGCCATTAGACTCAATGATCTGAAAAGATCAGCGCGAGTCAGAAAAATCTTCGAAACTCGAAATGTTCAATTGGCTAAATATGACTCTAGAGGAGCCAGATTATTGCTAAAAGGTTTGAACTGTGAATCGAAGTTGGTTTCTCCAGTTTCTGCTTATTTGACAGAAATTTTGAAAGAAACCTAAATGCCATAGATCAGTCTTTCTCCAAAAAGCTGTCTATAGCAAACCTAGCCAGAAAATACACTTACTCCCACTTCTCACAGAAGCTACTAGAGTAAGCATGGCCGCTTTCCGTGATGATCAGCAAGGCTAGTTTTGTTAAGAGTCAAAGAATCCAATCTCAATAGCTCCAAAAACTAGGAGCAAAGCCCAAGAAAGGACTGGGGATTAGCTTTCAGTCAGCCTAATGCAGGCTCTCTTAAACGTGCTGGTTAAAAAGCCACCACGAGAAAATTTACACTGAGCTGTTTCAGTGTAACTGATACCACATAATGTCTAAACACAAAACGTGGGAGAAGAATCGGAAAGCCAGAATAGGTGGATCGCCACCTGCATTGAACAAAGAGAGGAGGAGTTCTTTCCGTTAAAAAATACGCCCTTTGTTCCAAGCCAGTCACCGTGACAAGAAAACGAAGACGCTAAACCCCTATACGAACTCTGAGCTAAGTCCAGAGTTGAGGCAGAAGCCCCTGAGCATCTCAAAAATACCCTTACAGTAGACACCCGTGTGATTCAAGTGTGAGAAAAAACGGTGCCCTCTTGCCAGCCTTACGAGGTCTGGCAACCAAGATTGAACGGGCCCATACTGAGAGACCGGCGGGCCGCTCAAAGTAAAGTCAAATGTATTGACCTTCCATGCTCTAGGATCCAGAAACAAGGAGCCGAACCTAAGCAAAAGGCGATAGTACCAAAAGGCAAAAGCTTCTATCGGCGGCTTCTCTCATTCACCCAAAGAAGCAAAAGCGCGTGGTGAGATAGAGTCCACTCCGAGTGGACATTCATGACCGACAGACTTAGCGAGTCCGCTAAGTCCTTGAGCCTCCCATGAAGGTACTTCGCTGCTAAAAAGATCTCGTAATGGTAAAACCACACAAGAACCTCTCATGATCCATGCGGAAGCGATAGGGAGTGAGAAACCCCCTTTTCTTGAAGAGAAAAGCACCACTGTGGTGTCGTCTGTTTGAAACAACACACGTTCCAGCCCTTTGTTCGATTGCTTAACGACCAGCCGACCACAAAGGGCCATATCAAAGCTGAGCTGCCTTGAACATCTAATGTGTTCCAGCCCTGCACTCCAAGTAACACCTGAAGTAAAGGACTTCTATAAAGAGCCGCTTGCACAATCTCCTCAAAGAGATCAAAAACGGCCAAACAATCGATATACTTTATAAATAAATCAGAACTCTGAAGCTCTGACATCAATAAAAAACAGCCACTTCCGATCTATTTTGTGAATCAAAATGTGGAAGTAACAACCAAACGATCCCTGTAAGATACCCAAAAGGGAGGCACCAGTGAATCCCTCCAAAAACAGAAAGACCTAATCCCCCTTAGCCATAGTGGAAAACACAAAGGCGAAAAGGAGAGTGATGCCAAGCACTAACTTTCAGTTGACATAACTGTCGGAAGTGTAAGAGAAAGCGTGCTTTGTGTGCCCAGCAACACCCACCGCAACCTGCCCCAGGGGAAGAGCGGTGGATATTTGACACAGCCATGCCGCGAAAGCGAGGGTATGGAGACAAAAGCTAAAGTCAAGAAAGGCGAGCCTGAAGCTTTTCTTTGAAAACGAGCAAAAGCCAAAGCCTGCCGGGCGCTTTCCTTTTGCAGTGAGCTTCTCTTTGTTAGGGAAGAATCCGCGTGCATAGAAGCGGACTTACAAAGAGAACCTTCAAGCAAAGAAGAAAAGAAAGTCTCAACAAAAGAACAATACTTTTAGGAAGAGACAGGCAAACAGCAAAGCTACATCCTATGTATCTGAGTCCTGTCGGAACACAAAGAAATCCAGATAGGACGTAACCGCACAAGAGAGAGAACAAAAGCAAGTCTTGTTCAAAGGCGATATTCGTAAAGAAAGTGCGGACACAATCCACCACAGCCAGGAGATCCTTGTCCTTACAAACGGACAGTTTCTCCTTGCTATTAACACCCAGATGGATGTTCGCCAACTCCGGGGTACCCGGGGGCGGTTCCGTATAAAGAACAACAAGAAGAGCAAACGCTCGATCGAGTCACTTTCGCAGTTCTGAATATTATATGAGGCATCAGATGGACAGGAAGAAATTGCTATTCACAACACAATGCATACCTGAAGCATACCTGTGACCTTGAAAAAGGTCAAAGGTCACCAAAGCAGACGTCAAAGTGTAGAGGTCACTGGGAGTCACGTTCACATAAAATTTGAGCCCGGTCACTTTTATAGTTTCCGAGAAAAGCCCAACGTTAAGTTGTGTGTTGCCGAACAGAAAAGGCTAGTTATCTCCCTTGTTTTTCTGATAACGTTCGTAAAAGGCTACAGATGTAAATACTTTGATGTAAAGAATAATCCTACAAAGTTTCAATCACATCCGATGAACTTTGTCAAAGATATAAAATGTCTAATTTTTCCTTTGACGCTGACCTGTGACCTTGAAAAAGGTCAAAGGTCAACGAAACCATCGTTAAAGTGTAGAGGTCATTGGAGGTCACGACTAAACAAAATATGAGCCCGATCGCTTTGATAGTTTCCGAGAAAAGTCCAACGTTAAGGTGGTGTCTACGGACGGCCGGCCGGACAGACTAACACTGACCGATTACATAGAGTCACATTTTCTCAAGTGACTCAAAAGAAAAACTAAGTTCTCAGGCTTGGAGTTAACCGAAGCCTACGGATAGCGCTCAGCGAGTGACGCGCTACTTGCACAGGTTACGCAAGCTAAGACACCACCGCCTCAGGTGCTTAGCCGAGCGTTGCCTACAAAAAGAGTGGTGACAAAGGAGATTCAATTTTGAAACCCTCCGCAAGTCCACGACCCCGACAGAGGATCTAAGAACATAACATTCAAAGATTTTCCTTAGAAGGCTCAAATCAGCTGAAAATGACACAAACAGTGGCAAAGCTGAAGTAGGAGCTTCCCCATGAGATGCCAACAAAGGCCGAAGTGGGGCAAAAACATCGTTTGCGATAAATCCCAAAAATGATGGAGGAGAAACGGCAGATGACGATGCTACCGCTAACCCTTCAGGGAAATAGCGTGTAGTAACCTCTGCTGTCAGTGATAACAAAGATCGCAGCTTCGCTGAAATCCTCATCATCCTGTTCAGTAGTATCCTAACGATCATCGAAAGGATGAGAACCAGAAACCAATCCCGATGAGGCCACACTTGCCAAAAACCGGGAAAGGATTGGAAAAATTCCCAAAACCCGGAACTCCGTGAACGGATCCTCCATCCACCTGCCTCATGCCAGCTAAAAACTGGAAGAGGAAATGGATGCAGCCTGTGTAGCAGCAGAGGAACCGCAAAAGCGGAACCGGAAGCCAAAGGCTGATGAGTGCCGACTACCAACACCAAAGTGTTAACGGTAGAAGGCTATACCATCCTGTAACCGGAACACACGGCCGCAAAAGCGGAAGCGGAACCAGCCGTGGATTGGTAAGCAACAGAACCAACCGGATGCATAGAAATGCACCGAAAGATCCTGTTGTATCTTGAAGCCACCCCAGCTGCCAAAGCCACCGCATCTGACAGCCTTCGCGGCAAAAGAATCCAGTACCTTTAGCCTGATAGGCGGCACCATCATCCAGGTAGCCGTCGTGTCCTTCCGAGCACTCCGGAAGCTGGTCCTCGCACTGACTATCAGAGTCAAGCACGGAACCAGCCCTACTACCACCAACTTCCTGCCCCCTGGGCGGAAGCGGAAGCCTTACAACTAGGCCACTGTCTACTGACGTGACGAGCTGCATAGGAACTTCCGTTCGCTTGTCAGGGCCCCTATCACCCACTGACATACCGACTAAGCGGCTGGTGTCAGCAGATGGGTTGGAACTTTCACCCAGGGTTTCAACAAGGGCTACTTTGTCAAGACAACGCTCTACACTTTTGCTGGAGGACCCAGCTACTCGTGTAGTCCACATACCTTGTGCGGAAGACGGAACACCGGAAGGCGAACCATCAACCGGAAACCGTGAGATCCCATCCTGAGAGGCATGAACATCCGCCCTCGTAACAGTAGCAGCCGGGGATGAACGAACACTGGCCAGAGACGAAGCATCCGCAACCCCGGCCGGAAGTGCACGTAGCTCTGCCTTTGTTGACGAAACTTCGGCCGCCAAAGCAGAAACCTGTGAGCTTAAAGTCACAAGCAAAGCGGCCACGTCTGCGGACGCAAGCCCAGAAACTACAGGGGAGGCATCCCCTACAACATGCTTATCACCGAGAACGGACTTATCCGTAGGCTCGGGCAAGTAAACAACAACATCAATACATTTCTTTGATTCCGTATCCAAAAGAGACACGGACGCTTGGCCGGGCGCTTTAGATTTACAAGAACTTTTAGGAGAGGGCAAAGCAGCTACCTGCTTAGGCGTTGACCTCTTCCCGTTCGCATTGTCGGCCATGACAAAAACAACTCACAAACAATTTTGAGAAAAATTTTGCAAGTCCAAAACGAAACCAACAATGCCGCCAAAATCAAGGTAATCAATGGAAAGATCTCACCTCAACAACGATGCGAAGTCCGGAGACAAGAAGAAACCAAGAGGAACACAAACCCGGTTGGGAAGACCAAGAAAGTAGGCTGAAAACAGCCGGAGCGTACAACATGCGACCAGTTCAACTGAGCGCTGAGAGTAGAATGAGAATATGGTGACGTATGCGCGCGCATACAGAAGGCAGCCTCGCTTTCGAGCTGGCCTAGACACCCTTACGGGTCTCAGGTCACTCTTTTTTAGAGGCGTCTTCCTTGTTACCAAGGGGACGCGTACAGCGGAATCAGCACTGAACTATGGGTTAATTGCTATATGTGAGTTGGGTAAGATATGTAATTTAATCAGTTGTATGCAAATAAGGTGCATTGGGCATGTGTTACCGAGACAATTGTGTCAGCGCTATTTTTGGCTACGAGGTTCCGACCAACCTTTGGTTTTACTAGTCTTGGTGAAAAAAATGCAGTGCAAACAATTTCATTCTGTGAATTCTACAGATTGACTAAATGTATCAATTTCGCTGTACGCGACTTGTTTTTCATTCTCTCCGTGTACAGCAGCAATACCATGATGTTAATTGCATTGCAAACAAGCTGTAACACCACCTACACTGATTTGGAGTTTTGTAAGTTATGTCTGCAGTATCAGGATGTTATTCGGTGTTGAAATAACCACACGGTATACCGTGGTTGCACTAGGCAAATCTGTCCGAAGCGGTTGCAACCTTATTTTTCTGTCCGAAGGGAGACACGCGACGTAAGTTTCTGCACAAAATCACCTGCAATTCCTCACAAATGACATATCATCACAAAACTACCGTTTGTACTTTGGCCTTATGTGCAAATTTTGACTTTCCGCAGTTACTAGGGAAATTCAAGCACATGAGAAAGGCTGCACGCGATTGTAATGTGATCAATGGTCATTTCTTGACATCTGGGTCAGATGATATGATTTAAAGTGGTGCAGGAGCATCATATTTTGTAGTTATTGTAAGTTATGGCTCCGAAATCGCGAATTTGAGCTTCATGACGCAATCTCATACATTGCGCAGTGAGTATCTTCCCAAGTCGACCATATGAAAACGACATAACTCTGGAACTTAATTTTTTGTGCAAGCCTCACGATAGTCTATTATTTGATGGCATGATTTTGTATTTAATGCCATATTGCCAAGATTCTAAATAATAACTGAACAGCCCTTGTACAATTCTAATTTATGGTGCTAATGTGTGTGTTCAGGAAAACTGAACACAGAGAGAGAGAGAGAGAGAGAGAGAGAGAGAGAGAGAGAGAGAGATGTTTGACAAATTACAGTTGGACTGCAGCAAAAGTTTATTCATTTTACCAACAACAATAATTATTCAAACAGTTACATCCCACTTTAAACCCTTGCTGAAGTAAAAAAAAGTATCACAGTGTTAGCAAATGTTGCTGAATATCACAACCACAAAACAAATGAAAATCAATTCAAAGAAAGGTCACAATAATTTACCAGAAAACTTACAATTAGCACAGACCTCAGTAAGTATAAGTTGTCATGGCTTGCATTTGTTGATAATTAAAAAAACGAAAAAAACAAATACACAAACAATGTCAGAAAATAAACAATATCTGCAAAAGCAAAGTGGACCAATAACCTTTCCATTTGTGAAGACAGAATAACTCAAAATCCTTGGACGGAGCATATCTCATCAAGATTTCTTCACAATAATAAAAGTTCAGATTCACAACACCCATTTCACCTCTCAACTCATTATCATTATCAGGAGTTCTTCCCTGTGTTGCAAGTATTTAATCATGAATTTGCAATTAAGCTTGAAATATGAATAGTCTGAAAAAAGGTACGCTTAAAACAAATGTCTTTGTTGTTGTCTTTGCATTGTTGTCATACTGTCAGGTCCTTATCTTTCACTTTTTATTCTTGACAGCACCAAAACCATCTGATATTCAAACACACTAAATGTTCATCAAGGACTGTCAAACAGAGTTGTTGCTGTTGTTGCTGGTGTTGTTGAAGTTACTGGAAGGAGTAGCTGGGGTTGGGTGTGGCACCGCACCATTTGCCCACAAACTTCAGCACGTCCTGCAGCTCTGGACTGTGTGACACCTATAAAACAAACAACATAACACCATTTAAAATACTGATTGTTCAGGAAATGACTCATGTCCTCCCAAGCTGTAAAAACAAGAATGAATTGACATATTTCTATTGTATTTAACTTATCCACATTCAAAAGAATAACGCAATGATAAAAACATTTCTTTGTCAATGTGATGTATTTTCTGTTACCTACGATAATGCAAAACAATTGTTCTTATTTTTGCACAAACAATACATTCTTGAGTCTTGAAACGTACAGAAGGTCCTTTAATTAATGCTAAGAGCTAGGTCAGAAGCAACCTTCCCTGAAAATACACTTTTCAATGAGTCCATAACATTTTCTGCATTGTTTACACACAAAATAGAGGGGGAAAAAGATGGTTTAGATGACACAGACTTCGATGAAATCAGCAAATTATCTGAATACTATCATGCCTGGTGTATGACATAATATACTGACCTTGGTGGCCATGAGGAACTTGTTCCAGTCGTCCTTGTTGGCCACCTTGTTGGTGTTCTTGAATTCCACCTTGTTACGCAGCACTGGGTACCCTGAAAACACACACACCAACACCATGACAGGCATCCTTTCTGTTGTTTCTGAACCAAGTGTAATTTTTGGCCCACATCAACACATTTTTTTTTATCACTGCCATTATTGTGCAGCTACAGTCACTAAAGCAGAAATTGACTTTGAAAACACCACACATTAAATGTCATGGATTTCATCCATGGTTTCAAAAGTAGACACCTGTTCAATACACACACATTGCTTCTGTGCCACGATCTTCTGCTTTGCTTTTATACCATAAGAAGCACACAGAATTCACCCATATTGTCTGGATCAAGTGGGTTTTTGGTCAGGGTGATTTTGATTCAAGATGACATTTGAGAAAGTTCAATCTGCTGGGAATCTGTGAAAATCATGTAACGGACTCAAAACATCGGAACAAAATATTTACCCGAGATGACACAGGGCAGAGATCTGATACCAGTGTCAGTAGCCACTAGCGAGGCCTCGTAGGTTCCTCGTTCATCTTTGGGCAGCGACTGTTCCACCTTCTGGTCCATGGACACTGCCAGCACCCATTCCTTGATGTCCTCATGCTGCTGGGACTGTGTGAGTTTTGAGGCAGGTGAATGCACAGATTACATAAAACAAATCAACTCTAATGCTTGACTAAAGTTTATCAAATAAAATAAATACAGTCAAACCCCTCTTTTAAGACCCTCCAATTTAAGACCCATTCCGTTTAAAGACCCATTCCGTTTAAAGACTGTGCATGCCGATGTGGCATGCAGTCACCTACTTTTGTTGTAATTACGTTTGCTCAAGCCATTGCACGATGTAAAGAGAAGTAAACCGTGTTTTTATTGTAGCACCTTGTTGTGACCCGTTTTGTGGAGCGTTAATATTTTTACGTGAGATTCACGTGCTCCTTGTTCAGTTGTTGTGACCTGGTTTTGGTCGGAGCGTCACAAACTGCGTCGTTTAGTCTTAGAACACCGTGAGATTCACGTGCTATTTTTCGTGTCTTGATTTTGAGGTGAGCCCTGCGAATCTGCGTTGCAAGTTTTAGAATACGTGTGACTCACGTGTTTTTAGCTTTGTGATGTCAGCTAGTTCCTTGATGTTCTTTCTGTTAAATATACCGTTTTAAGTTTTGGGCATGCACGGAGTGCGTGATCGGTTACTGATTGGTTGTAAAATAGTAGTTTCACCCGATTCTGTCTTAGGAATGTTGTTGGTTGGTCAATCCGGTGACCTTTGACTTTTGAATAACTATTCCATGTTAGGTTTTTGTTTCCATAAATACCGCTGCTTGACTCCTGTCTCGTCAGTCGATCTGAGGGTTTTAGGAAGCGTTTGGTTTTGATGTAAACGTATGAAGGTTATTAAGTGAACCAACGGAGTGTTTCTTATGTTTTAACGTCAACGTAATGTTCTTGGAGACAGTTGTTTCTCAAGTGTGAATCGTTTTGTGCCCTTCGTTTGTGAGGCAACACGTTTTGGTACTGCTGGTCAACCCACACAGCGCATAAGGTAATTTTGTTGTTACTTGTTTTGTGTTGTGTTTTGGTCGCCATTTTGTAATGACTTTGTGAGTTGTTTATGTATAACGTGAGTTGAAAGTCTGACTTGTTGTAGTGTTTCTTTATTGTGTGTTCAACTGTTCTAGTGTTGTGAACGTACAGCAATGATTTGTAGACGCTAGAAAGTCGCTAATGTTTATAATGATAACTTGTGTTTTCTGTGGTTAACGAAGTTCGAAGTGAAACGTTTTCTCCGACTTTTTCAGCCTTACGTTAAAAGAATTTAGGTAAAAGAAGCTTGCGGTCTGTGGTGATCGTTTGTAAACGGGCTTATTTCTTGTAACGTTATTGAGGGAAAGTGGATGAGTAAATATCTTGTTTGTGACTTTGATTAACGCAGGAACGTTGTCGTTAGACTTTTTTGGTATGACAGTTTGCTTTGTATTCCTGGCCTGATGAGTCAACGTTTTGTATTTTTCTGAAACTAGCCATTTTGGTTTTAAACGTATGTATGCTAAGTTTCTTGAGTATTCTTAGTGCTTATGGTATTGTTGAACGTACGGAACGTAATTCTTTATTGTTGTTGAACGTACAGAACGTAACTCTTTATTGTTGTTGAAGGACTAACCAACGAGTGTTTGGTAATTGTAACTTTCTTGTCTGTTTGTCTTCTCCTGTCTTGTGATTGTTTATTTTTCTTGTTTTTACTTCTCGTGTCTTGTTAATGCATTTGATACTTTTGCCATGTCTAATAATTTGTTTTCTTTTCTCTTTTTCTTTCTGTTCATAAGTTTTTTACCGCAATACGTGGTACTGTAACGATATATATACATTACTGATCCCTAGTGTCAGATGTAAAATAATAAACCAGTACTTTTGCGCGTTATCGCTTGTAACCTGTGTTTGTCATTTCGTATGAACAATATGTAGTACCAGCCTCGCTCACGAAGGCGCGCACAGTAAAAAACTTTAGTTGCTGTCGCCCAGTAAAAAACTTTAGTTGCTGTCGCCCAGTAAAAAACTTAGCTGCTGACGCCCAGTGAAAGAACTTTAGCTAAAGTAAACAAACTTAGCTGAAGTCCAGCCAAGTGAATGTAAAGAACTGTTGTTATTGATGCTCAATGAACGTAAACGTAGCTGTTGATAACCAGCAAAAGACTTTATTGTTACCTGTCACTGTGTTAGTGAACCATAGTTCGACATAGATCAACTTGTCGGTTAGAGATCTTCCTACTCCGTATCCGGCGCATTTTTTGTGACTTTTGTGTATTATCCCAAACGACCCTCAGATCGATTCATTTTACTTTTTAAACAGATAAACCTTATGTAGGTTTTTAGTGCTTTTGAATAAGCGAACATTGTAATGGAGGAGATTCCAGCAGATAAACCATTGGAAGCTTCAGGTTATGACATTAACGGCGATGAAGATGAACATTCTCAAAGGCCTAGGCGTGACATTAAGCCTACTGAAAAAGGTAGAGATTACCAGATTGAGATCAAAACTAGAAACTTTGCAAGACAACGAACACTCTTGGAACGAGCAATCGGTGAGGTAGTAACAGAGCTTAACCAAGAAACTCCTAATCAAGAGTCGTTAACCAGTCAGAAACAAATTGTTTTGAGCATGTACAAGGATCTTGGTGACATAGAGAAAGGTCTTCGTAGTATTGGTAGCGGTGAAACCATTCAGGAAAGTTGGGATGATGTTCAGAGAACAGTTCAGAACATTATGTTTGACATTGATCAAGCTCTTGTCAGACAAACGACTAGTGTGCAGGTGGCTAAGGAGCCTACTTCCAGGCATAGCAGTGTTACACCTAGCGTTGGGTCATCCACCCACAAGTCAGTCAGTGTCAAGCCTGTCAGCCATAAAACGGCTAGCATGAGGTCAGCCATTTACAAGCCAGCTAGCTTCAAGTCAGGCAGCAGAAGATCAGGTAGCTTAGCCGGTTCTCACCCTGAGTCTTTCCGCTCTGGAAGTGTTAGCTCTGAAGAGGCTAAATTGACTCTTAAGCTAGAGGCTGTGTCTATTGGCATTAAGGTCGAAGCAGAAGCCATAAAGGAAGCTCAGCTCAGTGAACTAGATCTCTTGCAACAACAACAAGTTGAGAGGACAGCAGCTAGGAAAGCTAGAGACGCAGCTGTAGCAGCTGAAGCAGTTCTTAAAGAAGCGGAAAGGAAGGCTGAAGCAGATGTTAAAGAAGCTGAAAGGCAGGCTAACGATGCAGCTGTAGCAGCTGAAGCAGTTCTTAAAGAAGCGGAAAGGAAGGCTGAAGCAGATGTTAAAGAAGCTGAAAGGCAGGCTAACGATGCAGCTGAAGCAGCTCTTGATGAACTTAAGCAGAAGAAGGCGTTGAGGTTTATCAAGTTTACTGAACGCCAAAATATCAACAGAGAGCGGCAGGCTAGGATACGGGTACTAGAACAATGTGATACAGTTCAGCAGGATCTCCCTGATCTACCGTCAGTCGATTTGAACACTAGGTTCCACCCTCGTCCTTCCGTTCCCCTGTACAGTCTTGAAGCCCCTCCTTTAAACAATGAACAAACAGCGATAGGAATAGGGACAGGTGCTGCCGTCATTGCTGACCAAGGGACACACCAGCCAGCCTTGGACGCCACGTCTGTTCCTGTCTGTCAAGCTGCCGTCATTGCTGACCAAAGGACACACCAGCCAGCCATGGACTTCACGTCTGTTCCTGTCTGCCAAGCCGCCAGCACCCATGACATCTCGACTGTCAACGTCAACGCTGCTGTCACCAACTTCGTCGCAGGAACCACAACGACTGAGCCACGACAGCACGCGTTACCTGTCGTGGACCTCGTCGTTGGAGTCAGCGCCTCTACAAGCGCCGCTACTACCAACAACGCCACCTACGAGGCGTACGGACCTCAACGTAGAGAGGATGTCAACGCCCCCCATCACGTCGGAATGAGCGCTCCTTTCGTCCATCAGGAGCCCTTCACACCTAACTACACGACGGCTGCAACTACATCCTCCATGCGGCCTACAGCGCTGCTGACCACACTGCAGCACCCTCTCGGTGCATACACTGGTCAGCCGCCTCTGCACAACGTTGGACACTCAACGACAAGCGTCACAGGCTCTCGCCCGCCTGATCTCGACCACACAGGTTGGTCCTATCACCTACCAGAGACAAGGGAAGGTGATGAGACGCAAGAACGACACACCTACTTCCCAGAAGAACGTCACCAACGCATGGACCACAGACGTTTTCAAGTTACCCCACCCTGTTTCCCCTATGATACCCACCTACATCCCAAACCAGAGCCTTTCGTGCCCACATTCCTGGACCCACATCAGACCACCCCCAAAGTTATTTGGGGAAACGAAAACGCAAGGCCCCCTGCGTACATGAACTTTGACAAGGAATGTCATGCAGATCGTCCATTTGCCTCCTACCCCCCGTCTGCGTACTACCAACGTCCACTTGCTACTCCTGCCAAGCAGGACACTCCTATGGACTCTCTTGCCAAAACCCTATCAGACGCTCTGATGATCAACCGTTTGCCGATGCAGGAGCCGTGCATTTTTGTTGGTGATCCTCTCCAATATCCAATTTGGAGGTCGTCGTTTTCGTTCCTCATCGAGAGACAAAACATAACCAGCAGTGAGAAGTTATTGTATCTGCAACGGTACATCGGAGGTCAAGCAAAGGAGGCCGTGACCGGCTTCTTTCTGCTAAGAGAAGGTGATGCCTACGAGAGAGCCATGGAAGTGCTGGAAAATCGGTTCGGCAACTCATACGTCGTTTCGCAAGCTTTCCGGACCAAGCTGGACGAATGGACCCCAGTCAAAAGCAAGGATCCCAAGGGACTCAGAAGTCTGGCCGATTTCTTGCAGCAATGTTCCGTTGCTGCCCAGGAAGTTGGTGGACTGAGCATCCTGGATGATGCCCAGTACCTACGGAAGATCGTCGGAAAGCTCCCAGACTGGATGAGTCACAGATGGTCTAGAACAGTTGCTCGAACCAAGGTTGAAAAGAAGAGGTATCCTCTGTTCAATGAACTCGTGTCGTTCGTTACTCTCGAAGCAGACATTTCTAACGACCCTGTTTTCGGCTTGACAAGTGCATCGGGGACACCAAGAAAGTTCACAACGAACCTGTCAACCCTGACAGAGGATGTCTCCGCATGTCTGCACTGTCAACTTCCGGACCATGACGCTGGGACATGTAAGGAACTCATAGTGAAGCCTCTGGTTGAGATACGAGATTTTCTGTTCAAGAACCGTATCTGCTACGGATGTCTCAGAAGTAAGGATCACCAGAGCCGTCAATGTATGCAGAGACAGACGTGCAAGAAGTGCAAGAAGGCTCATCCCACTTGTCTTCACGATGACAATTTCAAATATCAGAACAGTATGAGTGAAAACAAAGGGGCGAGTGAACACAAGAACAATTACCGTACCTCTGCTGCTGACGTTCAAGAGCCACTGTCATCGTCGACCCCTACGGTGTCTGCTCTTAAGGCCAGCGAGGAAAACAGCATCGGTTTCACGTCTATGATCGTTCCCGTTCTCGTTTCCAGTGACTCTAACCCCAACGTAGAAGTGCTGACGTACGCACTACTGGACACTATGTCCAACGCCACTTTTGTAGTGCAGTCAGTGGCTGAAGAAGTTAGAGCCAAATCGCAGCCGACTACACTCAGGGTCTCCACACTGACTGAGGACAATGCTGTGGTCTCCGGCAGGAAGTACTCTGGATTGCGTGTCCGGTCTCCTTCCTCCAGTGAGTTTGTCAGGCTCCCTTCTGCCATCTCACGACCTTATCTGACCGTTGACCCCACTCATATCCCCACCTCAGAGACTGTCAAAGCTTACCCACATCTCCAACACCTGTCTCCAAAACTGCCCCCCTTGTACCCTGACTGTGAAGCAGGCCTCCTCATCGGCTACGACTGCGCTGAAGCCCTCATGCCCCTAAACGTTGTCCAAGGACTGCCATTTGCAGTAGAGACTAAGTTAGGTTGGAGCATCGTCGGCAAGGCACCGCATTCCGTCGCCTTTGATAGCATAGCCTCGTCCATGCGCGTCATCGTCAAGCCAGGATCGAGGGAAGAAGAACGTGTAGCTCACGTCTACAAGGTACAGGTGGACGAAGTCTCGTGTACTGACCCATTACATGTTATGGAAAGAGACTTTGCAAGTGACTCAGGATCCATGTCCCAGGACGATGTAAAGTTCATGAAGATCGTGAAGGAAAACGTGAAGATCAACGAAGCTGGTCGCTACGAGATGCCCTTACCATTTCGACCAGAGAAACCGTCCCTCCCCGACAACAGAGGTGCCGCAGTCAAGCATCTGAAGGGCCTGAAACGCCAGAAAAAACATGGGTACCGTGATGACTGCGTCAAGTTCATGACATTAATCTTGTACGGGCTGATCGTGATGTGTTTTGCCTCTAGGGCAATCCACATTGAAACCCTGGATGACATGTCAAGTGATTCCATCAACGCCCTACGCATTGTTGTCTCCATGCGAGGAAACATATCACGCATTTGGTGTGACAAAGGAACGAACTTTGTAGGTGCATGCAACGAGTTCAAACTGGCATTGGAATCGGCAGATGGACCACGCCCTTTGACCCCCAACCACGTCCTTACCATGAAGTCAGGTGCCATCCTTCCGCCCCCTGGTGTTTGAAGATCCAGACCTGTACGCCAGGAAACGTTGGCGCTGTGTCCAGCGGATGGCAGACGAATTCTGGCTGCTATGGAAGAGCCAGTACCTTTCACTTTTGCAGAAACGTCGTGTCTGGCAACGTCCCCAGGCAAACGTACAGGTGGGAGATGTTGTTGTCTTGCATGACCAGAACTTGTGCAGATCAGAGTGGTGCATGGCTCGTGTAATCGAAGTGATGCCTGGATCTGATGGACTGGTCAGACGAGTGAAAGTGCATGTTGGAACAAAGGCTCTAGACAATCACGGCCGTCCCACTGGTTATAGTCGCATATTAGAGCGACCGATTCACAAAATGACTGTTAGTAGATTGTGAAAATCACAAAGACAAAGCTGTGTAAGCGAACTGAAAGAACATTGAACTTTGGAGTGTTTTTCCAATTTGACAGTTGTAGATTGTTGCGGTTTGTTTTTATACCAGATGATGTAACGGACATTTATGGCTTAAGTGGTGCGGTTTTTTTTATGCCGTCGAGTAATGACTAACGGCATTTAGTTGAAACGAGATGTGTTGAAACATTGAAAATGATTGAACCGTAATAGTGCTGTGTAAATGTTTTGCAACACAATGGTTTTGAGTTGTAAATTTGAAATGTCTAAATCTGCGTTATTCTTCTTTTGATATAAGGAATGTGTTTGTACAAAGGTTTTTGAAGTAAATTATATTAATATAATTTCCGGTGGGAGTGTGCATGCCGATGTGGCATGCAGTCACCTACTTTTGTTGTAATTACGTTTGCTCAAGCCATTGCACGATGTAAAGAGAAGTAAACCGTGTTTTTATTGTAGCACCTTGTTGTGACCCGTTTTGTGGAGCGTTAATATTTTTACGTGAGATTCACGTGCTCCTTGTTCAGTTGTTGTGACCTGGTTTTGGTCGGAGCGTCACAAACTGCGTCGTTTAGTCTTAGAACACCGTGAGATTCACGTGCTATTTTTCGTGTCTTGATTTTGAGGTGAGCCCTGCGAATCTGCGTTGCAAGTTTTAGAATACGTGTGACTCACGTGTTTTTAGCTTTGTGATGTCAGCTAGTTCCTTGATGTTCTTTCTGTTAAATATACCGTTTTAAGTTTTGGGCATGCACGGAGTGCGTGATCGGTTACTGATTGGTTGTAAAATAGTAGTTTCACCCGATTCTGTCTTAGGAATGTTGTTGGTTGGTCAATCCGGTGACCTTTGACTTTTGAATAACTATTCCATGTTAGGTTTTTGTTTCCATAAATACCGCTGCTTGACTCCTGTCTCGTCAGTCGATCTGAGGGTTTTAGGAAGCGTTTGGTTTTGATGTAAACGTATGAAGGTTATTAAGTGAACCAACGGAGTGTTTCTTATGTTTTAACGTCAACGTAATGTTCTTGGAGACAGTTGTTTCTCAAGTGTGAATCGTTTTGTGCCCTTCGTTTGTGAGGCAACACGTTTTGGTACTGCTGGTCAACCCACACAGCGCATAAGGTAATTTTGTTGTTACTTGTTTTGTGTTGTGTTTTGGTCGCCATTTTGTAATGACTTTGTGAGTTGTTTATGTATAACGTGAGTTGAAAGTCTGACTTGTTGTAGTGTTTCTTTATTGTGTGTTCAACTGTTCTAGTGTTGTGAACGTACAGCAATGATTTGTAGACGCTAGAAAGTCGCTAATGTTTATAATGATAACTTGTGTTTTCTGTGGTTAACGAAGTTCGAAGTGAAACGTTTTCTCCGACTTTTTCAGCCTTACGTTAAAAGAATTTAGGTAAAAGAAGCTTGCGGTCTGTGGTGATCGTTTGTAAACGGGCTTATTTCTTGTAACGTTATTGAGGGAAAGTGGATGAGTAAATATCTTGTTTGTGACTTTGATTAACGCAGGAACGTTGTCGTTAGACTTTTTTGGTATGACAGTTTGCTTTGTATTCCTGGCCTGATGAGTCAACGTTTTGTATTTTTCTGAAACTAGCCATTTTGGTTTTAAACGTATGTATGCTAAGTTTCTTGAGTATTCTTAGTGCTTATGGTATTGTTGAACGTACGGAACGTAATTCTTTATTGTTGTTGAACGTACAGAACGTAACTCTTTATTGTTGTTGAAGGACTAACCAACGAGTGTTTGGTAATTGTAACTTTCTTGTCTGTTTGTCTTCTCCTGTCTTGTGATTGTTTATTTTTCTTGTTTTTACTTCTCGTGTCTTGTTAATGCATTTGATACTTTTGCCATGTCTAATAATTTGTTTTCTTTTCTCTTTTTCTTTCTGTTCATAAGTTTTTTACCGCAATACGTGGTACTGTAACGATATATATACATTACTGATCCCTAGTGTCAGATGTAAAATAATAAACCAGTACTTTTGCGCGTTATCGCTTGTAACCTGTGTTTGTCATTTCGTATGAACAATATGTAGTACCAGCCTCGCTCACGAAGGCGCGCACAAAGACCCATTCCGTTTAAAGACCCATTCCGTTTAAAGACACATTCCGTTTAAAGACCTTGTTTTCTCAGACTTTCTGTTCATGTCACCTCTGTAAATGTACCCCTATTCTAAGACTCCCTCACTTTTAAGACCTGATTTTCTCAGATTTGTGGAGGTCTCAAAAGGGGGGTTCCACTGTACCTGGGGGCAACAAATGCAAAACATACCACTCCTCACCCCCCCCCCCCGCCCCCCTCTTTACATCCTATGACTTTCATATTAGATAAAAAGAGCAAATGATTT
Source organism: Littorina saxatilis (assembly GCF_037325665.1). NCBI lineage: Eukaryota > Metazoa > Mollusca > Gastropoda > Littorinimorpha > Littorinidae > Littorina > Littorina saxatilis. The sequence goes on from NC_090249.1 coordinate 27,567,636, forward strand.
TACCCCATGAAATATTACAGATCTAAGGAAATTTTTGTCTGATACAGTCTTGATCACATCAGCTAGTAATTCAGGAAAAACTAAAAACACACCCCAAGCCTTAGATTAACAAATAAAACAAAAATAAAACACAACAACAATCATTTTAGGTATCGTTCTTCTTCAACAATAATAATATTTTCATTACAAAAATAAGTATGAGAGCTATGTCAGTGGTTAATGCTGGAAAAAAGTCACGGACATGCATCACTGTGCACAGGCAAGTATGACTTACAGTGAGATAAGGTTTCTCTGGTAGTGGAATCTCAAAGGGAATGTCTGTCTCGGAGAAGTCACTGTGGTCAAGCATGTCCAGCGTTCCCTCCTCTATGGCCTGTGTTGAAAGGTAGATAAACGAACATTATGCAGGCATATATCAGAAGAACAGCTGAAAAGAGAAATAAGTACGAGGACCCAGAAGTATCCTCAACTAGAAAATCTATTCAGTTAATATCAACGATGAGAGTAAGGCTCAACAATAGACAAACTTGATTGCTTCAATACATGGGCGGAATAAAATGTCACCAGGATAAAGGAAAGACAAAATAAAACCTCATGCAAAGACATGAAAGACTGATAAAGGGATAAGAAGAGTGGGGAGAAATCGTTTTGGAAGGAGAGAAAAAGAAGAAAACAATAAATGTAAGAAGCAAATTTAAAACAATATATTTTTTCTATCACATTTTAATGATTTTATATCATGAAAATTAGGATCACAATATAATCCAGAAAAAGAAAAACTGCCTTACCTCACTGATGTCAAGGTATCTGTTCAGGAAGACAAAGGCCATGTTCTCCCAGCCAATGTTCTGTCAAAGACAAAAAGAAAAATACAAAATAATTAGTCCCAGTCATCCCAGCAATTGAGACAAGGATCTTTAACTAAAAAGCCTGCAAGGTGAAATATATTTCTGTGACACGCAAAGGGAGCCTTGAGCATTCAAACACATCAAATCAACAATCATATACCAAACAATCCAACAAAAATCTCCCATATTTCACTGAGCTCAGTTCAATTAATATTCCAACGAAGAAGTTTTAATCATTTTCATGGGGGCTTTACTTCACAAGCTGAATAATTGAATCTACTTTTTATTTTATTTCATTTTATTTTAGGCATAATCCTCTGGATTCACGGAAGTGTATTGCCACCTCCACAGTCATGCACCTCCTCCAAAACTATTTAGTTTCTTACATGTGAGATTATTCAACCTCAACATTTTCACACACAAAAAATCGTCCTTTCCCACATGATACAGTATAACCCACACTTGCACCATAAAACATCAAACAAATGAGTACTAACCCTGCAAATGATTCCAGCCTCATAGAACGCCTTGTCGGCAGGAACCATGTCGGTGTGCCGCAGCATAGAGACGCTGAGTTTGCCCGCAATGCTCTCCAGTGATTTTTGGGTCAGTGCAGCGCTGCGAGTGCAGTAGTAGTGAGCGATCACAAGCATCGTCTCAAACTCCTCGTGCTGTGGGCTGTTGGCATCTGACGACTTCGTGAAGTGTTCACACTGTCAGGGGGAAAAAATGGCATTCACTAATGATTGTTGGCTCACGTAAGTGTAGCCTATGCGATGCTAACTTTTGTCTGTCTGTGCGTGCGTGCGTATGTGCGTATGTGCGTGTGTATGTCTGTGGTAGAAACTCTAACATTTGAAGACGTCACATTACATTGACGTCACATTATGACGTAAGAGGGTTAGACGTCACGCGAAGGAAGTACTGAAAGTCTCGGTCATTATCATTTTGAGCGGGCCGAGACTAGTTGGCAATCGTGTCCCTGTAAGTAGGCTACATGCAGACAGACAGATCTAGATCTAGTGTCTCGCTTTCTTGCACAGTTTCACCTATGCTCTTTCTCTGTGTGTGTGTGTGTGTGTGTGTGTGTGAGTGTGTGTGTGTGTGTTACTGTTTGTCGATTTCTTACGTGAGCCTTGAAGGCTTCGCCTCTTGTTTTTTTGGTTTTTTTGCAGCAGCGGAAAACCTTTCATGTATCAAAAAACAATAGTTATTTGAACGTTTCATTATAGACCAAACAAATTACTCCCCAGTACACTGATCTGGCGGTCTTAAAGGCAAAGTAAGCAGACAAACAAAAACAAATTATGCTGATGAACAGAAAATGAATGGTTCCTTTTGTCAACAACTAAACTTGCCAACCTAATTTGTCTCTTGATTCTTGAATGAGTTTCAAACATTAGCAGTATATCTGTTTTGGATTTCATCTTTCATAGAGTGAATGTCTGTAACATATCTGCATACTCAGACAATCCACTCAAAGCTTCTCAGCTGGATTATTGTGCACTTGACACTACCACAGTGTCTGTGAGTAGATCAACAGAAATATCCACTGGTATCAGCAGAGAAAATAGTAAACGCATAAAAGAAACTGGGAGTCTGCTTTTTCAGTTGGTAAAGCACTGCATGGACTTGTGAGCCTGGGTTCACATGTTCAAACCCAGGCCAGGACGGACACGGGTCAACTTGAATTGATGACTCAGAGACGGAATCCAAATCTCACCCCTGTGTCACTGCCATTGCACATAAAATATCTCATTCATTCTGTCAGAAATGCAGGTGGCTGATTACACTTTAACAATTACAAACCTAGGCAGCACAACTGTTGTGAAATGCTTCCAGCAATAGGGAAATAAAGTATCAATCAATCAATCAATCAATCAATCAATAAAACTGACCAGATCCAGCATCATGTCCCTGAGGTCAGCCCACACCTTGTAGGCCTCTGGCTTGTTCAGGTCTCGTCGGTTGATCATGTCTGTGAATATGCGCTTGTAGATGTTGAAGTTCTGTGCGACAAACCACAGGGAGAAAATGCACAAAACATTCTATACTGACAAATGGCTGTAGTATTTTTTCAAGACAAAATAAAAGGAAAGAAAAGAAGAAAAGAAAGAATTAGAAAGAAAGAATGAAAGAAATAATCAACGAAAAGAAGAAGAAAGCAAGCTGAAAAGAAAGAATATTTTTTGATAATCATGACAATTCATGTGTGCAGTGTTTTTTTCCCGTTTACCTTTTTGTTCTATAAACGCAAGCGGTATTTACCTTAAAGACTGATCAAACCAATTTGAAATTGTTTTAGTTGACAAATACCAAACATCTACAACAAGGGTAGGAACAAAACATCCAGATTCTTACCTGTGGTTGAGCAGGTGTGCCATACTTAGCGTAGAGCTCCATAGCGGCCTGAGAGTTGCTGGCCTTGATGAGATGCGTGGCGTAGAGGGCGACATATTTGTGCAGCACCTGGTAGTTCTGCTGCTCCGCCATCTGCAGACACTTGTCCCACTCACCCTTGTCCGCAAACATGTCCAGCGCCCCTATCACGTCCACATTTGCCAGCTGAAAATCACAAAACGTCAATGTTGGTTTGTCCTTGATCTGCTCACCTGATAAACAGTCAGGGCTCCCCACAGAGAGTCCATCTTAAACAGGGTCCTGAAACCCCCAGTTTTAATGTATAGGGGGTCCTTTAAAGAACCCCTTTAGTGGAACTTTTGAGGGTCTGAAGACCAGAAAGTTCATCATAGTCTTGCTTTCTGAAGGTACATACCTCACCAACACATGATTAAATTACATATTCTTACTCCGAATCACATAAAAGCATTGACGCAGTCTTACATGCAAAAGGTCTGAAAAGGCTACCCGTCTTAAACAATTTTAAAGGGGAGCAACCCAACACAAAAAGTGTAAACAGGCAAGGTAGTGACCATCTACCCAGGGAGTTACCTCCCATCTAGGGTTATGTGACGTCACTTCCCCCTGTAAACACCACATGCTTCATACGACATTTCAGCCTACAGCAGAGAGGTCGTCGAATTTTTTGGCTCCGTGTGTGGCTGAGTGCTGGTGTTTGTAAGGACACCCACCGGCCGCCTAACCCGTCTTAACGGCTTGCCTTTACGTGTTTGGTGAGCTCTTTCCATTTTGGTCATTATTTTGACAAGAATGTTGTTGTAGTTGCTGACTTTTCGTCCGTTTTTGCGGACTTGTAAAATTTTTCAGTAACGCATTTTGGGGCTCCACGTTTGCTTGTCAGCTTAGCTGACGGCGAATGTGGCACGGCCTATATTTTGGATAGGTAAACCTTATTTTACCTCTTTACTTGCCTTCTGCTTTGTTAGTTGGTAAGCGCTTCCTTTTTTAGTCATTAGTTTGACAGGAAGGTTGTTGTAGTTGCTAAATTTTCCGTCCGTTTTGGACTTGTTAATTTTCAGTAACTCTTTGTTTGCCGCCTGTTGTCTGCGTCAGCGTGTCTGACGGTGAGATAACATGGCTAGGTGTGTGTCATTGGTCTTTCAGACCATTGGCATTTGTTGTTGTTTCGTACTAAGCATGTATAACCGCTTTGTCCGTTACTTATTCTGCCCCAAATGAATTTGGGGGGCAGTTTAGCACGTCTGTGACGTGTCTTGCTTCTTGCTTTCCCTCTCGGCATCGGAGCGCGGCGCTCTGGTGTCTATACTGTTTTGCTCTCTTTTTCCAGAGTTTCGCAGTTTGGGAGGGAAGAGTGCAGCTTCACACGCCGTCTCCAGCGTTGTACTTCCGCCGGCGGCGGGTGACGGCCACTCTTTGGCTTCCTGTCGGCCACGGCTCCCGGCCGCGGGCCTTCAGCTGCGTCTGCTGCCCCTTTGGGGGGCATGGACGGTAAGTCGAACTGCTCCACTGGCTCTCGTGAAGCCACCGGACGCTCTCTTTTGAGCAACAGTTCTTGGTCGCAGGCTCACTACCTGCAAACTTCCTGCCCGTCAGGATATGCTGCTCGTCTTAGTTCCGATCGTATAGCGAGAGGGCTATGACTGAGCAATGGCGGCTTCCGCTTGCGGGAGTCGCGTTTCCGGGTTTACCCGGAGGCGAAGGTCAATCTGGCACACCCACGAAGGTCCCTGCTGGTGTCGACTGCAAACTTCCTGCTAGTCAGGATATGCTGCTCTTTCTAGGCCTGATCGCACAGCGTGTACGGCCGTGACTGAGCAATGGCGGCTTCCGCTTGCGGTAGTCGCGTTTCCGGGTTTACCCGGAGGCGAAGGTCAATCTGGCACACCCACGAAGGTCCCTGCTGGTGTCGACTGCAAAACTTCCTGCTAGTCAGGATATGCTGCTCTTTCTAGGCCTGATCGCACAGCGTGTACGGCCGTGACTGAGCAAGGGCGGCTTCCGCTTGCGGGAGTCGCGTTTCCGGGTTTTCCCGGAAGCGAAGGTCAATCTGGCACACCCACGAAGGTCCCTGCTGGTGTCGACTGTGGACTGGCCTTCGGGCAACCGGGCTTCCGGCCCCAGTCCTCGCAGCAGACGCTGCCGCTGTATGCGGCTTCGTCCGTTGCTTAATCTTCTGCTCTTTCTAAGCCTGTTTGCATTGCGTGCACGGCTGTGAATAGGCAAGGGCGGCTTCCCTTTTCGGGAGTCGCGCTTCCGGGTTTTCCCGAAAACGAAGGTCCTCCATCCCGTGCACTCACAGAGGTCATGGCTGGGGTTGACCGTTGACTGGCCTTGGGCGTTCTGGCCTCGGCCTTAGTCATCGCAACAGGCGGTTCCGTTTATGCGGCTTCGTCCGTTGCTTTTCCGGCTCAGCCCGGAGTTGCCGTTCCTCCCCCTGCTGCGCCTATACGGAGGTCAGTGAGTGAGGAACAGGATACGTCCTACGGACATCCGGACAGTCGTCATTCCGGTTTACCGGGAGCATAGGTCCTCCTTTGCGATTACACTGTGTGTCTCTACTGGAGTTGACCGCGGACTAGCCTACGGGCGTTCGGTCTTCTGTCCTCAGTCCACGCAACATTTGCTTCCGCATTGTGCGGTTTTGTCTGTTGCGTTTCCGGCTTTGTCCGGATGCATCGTTCTCCTTCCTATCACTGTTAGCGAAGTGAGGAACGTCGGCTGGCCTATGGGCATGCAGGCTTTCAGCCTCGGCCGGGACGGTAGTCACTTCACTGGTCGGGTGTTGCGTCTACTGTCTATTCAGTTCTGGTGGCTTCGGATGTTACCTCCTCTTTGTCTTACCCTCTTATGGGAGGGGTGAGACAGGACGGTTTCCGGTTGAACGGGTTTCCGGTTTTCCGGTTATCCTGTTCAGTAGCTTTCCACTTGCAACTGTGACTTTGGTCAGTGTCAGGTCTCTGGGCTATTCTGTTATACAGCCTTTAGCCAGAGACCAGACACGTTCTGTCGAATCTCTCGGCTTCTCTCGAGGCCTCGATGGAGATTACTTCCAGATTTTTTATGGAGGGACATTGGCTTCCTCTTTGGTTGCATTCAGCGATGTCGGACTTCCGTTCCGCGAAGGAGGAGTTTTTCCTACTTCCGGTTTGATAGTCACCTTCAATGTGGGTACCATCTTCCGCAGGTTTTGGCTGGCCATCTCCTACCGGAAGTGGTATCCACGGGTTCCGGTTCTGCTGCTCGGTTTTCACGGGTCAGTTCCGGAACACGCGCAGCCTCGGCTGTCTTCGGCTACTCAGGCTTCGTCTTTTGTTTCTTCCTGTCATAGGAAGTTCTCTTGGCTGAAGCTGGGTCGGATTTTGCTGGCGTCTTGCTCTTCCGCATACACCTTAATGGGAACGCAGGAACTTAGAGGAATTTGGACGTCAGTTTTTGGAATTTGCCTCTTTTTCGGAGATGATCGTCAGAGCGCTCTCGCGCTCTTTCCTGGAGTCACTAAACATTTCACGCTTAGTGTGTGTCAGGACACTGATGGCATCTCCACTCGTTCGGCCTGGCTAAGGCGAACGAGGAACAAAGAGGCTGTCCTCCCTTCACCTCGCTTTACAGTCGGGTGTAGGGAGGACTTGTTTCTCTCGCATGCTCAGGTCTCTGAGCAGGCTAGGAGGGACATCTGGGCTTTGATCGGAGTAGAGGGGTCTGCTTTTTGAACTTCGGTGTTTTTACCAGAAAGCAAAGTAGATCCCGTGGGTTAGAGATCAGCGGATCTCTGACTTCTCTCTACAAGGGTTAAAGCAGAGCTAGCCTCCTCACGGGAAGCAGGCTCGGGCCTCGGGATGTTTTCAGCAGGCGGCCAATGGGCAGTCTCTGTCTGATTCTCGAGAATTAGATCACCTTTGGGCAGGGAGAAGGGCAGCCCTAGGCTAGCCTCTCTCCCCAAGGAAGTGCCCCCGGTCTCACCCCCCCCCCCCCTCCGCCCTCCACTTTGGTGATGGCGGGGCGGGTCTTCTCCTTGCAAGTTTTCATTGGATGGTCTCTGTACACAGCCAATAGTTTGTGGGAGTGGTGAGGTCGGGGGACTCCCATTGATCTAATGAGTGCATATTTATTTATGCGTCAGCCGATCCTTTCACGGTGTCTAGGCCCATCAGCTCGAGCACCCGCTGAGGTCTCTTCTGGTCGGTGCTAGCGCTGTCCTTCGGTTTTTACAGCTTCAGTCCTCAGTTGTGTAACAGCAGTTCAGCCACGGGCTGCTGCAGTGGCACTTCCGGTTTACCGGAGAGGTTGTTTCTTTCACAGACGCTTCTAGGTACGTCTGAGTTTCGGAACAGCGGCTGACCTTAGGGCATCCAGGGTTTTTTAGCCTCGGCTGGTGCAACAGCCATTCCACCTGTGGGCGGGATGGTTGTTGTTTTCCCTGTTCTTGTGGCTTCGGACTTCGACTTTCTTTCCTTTATTTCATCTTAGGCAGGAGATGAGATAGGACGATTGCCGTTTGAGTGGGGCTCCCGTTTTCGGGCTTCCCCGTTCTTCTCAGTTTGCCACAAGCTGCTGGACTTGGTCCTGGGCGTCTTTCGCAGAGTCTGACTCCGTCTTTCTCTAGCGATCAGACGTGTTCTGGTGTTTCGTCCAAACTTAAGTTGCGCTTGAGTTGGCCTCGGAAGTAACATTCAGATTTTCCTGAGGGGACATTGTCTTTGGCAATGCATGTTGGAGGAGTCATTCTTTGTGGCTTATCTCCTCTCTCAGGTTTTTGGCTACGAAGTTTACTTGGGGTTGTTGAATTTCTTTCATTTACCTTCAAGCAGACTGTTCTGTAACACTCTGGCTTTTAGTCATTTTGTTTTGGGTCACCGGTCACTTCAGCAGCAGTCGTCCGCGACAGCTGCTTCCAGTTTCGGCCGGAAGTAAGAGGTTCACTGGCTAGTGCACAGGCTACTGTCACGTCCGGTTCGAGCTTCGACTTACGTCAGCAGTCGTCCGCGACAGCTGCTTCCAGTTTCGGCCGGAAGTAAGAGGTTCACTGGCTAGTGCACAGGCTACTGTCACGTCCGGTTCGAGCTTCGACTTACGTCAGCAGTCGTCCGCGACAGCTGCTTCCAGCTTCGGCCGGAAGTAAGAGGTTCACCAGCTAGTGCACAGGCTACTGTCACGTCCGGTTCGAGCTTCGACTTACGTCAGCAGTCGTCCGCGACAGCTGCTTCCAGCTTCGGCCGGAAGTAAGAGGTTCACCAGCTAGTGCACAGGCTACTGTCACGCCCGGTTCGAGCTTCGACTTACGTCAGCAGTCGTCCGCGACAGCTGCTTCCAGTTTCGGCCGGAAGTAAGAGGTTCACCGACTTGGGCTTCACGCCATTCCTAAGTTTGATTACTTCGGCGTGATCGTCTTATGGTCGCCGCGAGGTTTGTCCCTCACCTCACTGATCGGACTACCTTATGCATAGATCGTTTTTTCGGTGCATGTGCATTTCCTTCCATCCGAAAGGGGGGGGGGGGGGGGGCAGCTTGTCTTTCCCTCTCTACTCGGCTCGGCTTAATCCAAGGCTGGGTTCTCTTTCTGGGTCGCTTGGTCCAGGAGATTTGAAGAAGTGCTGGGCACACATTTCTGGCTCTCTGATGTTGTCTTTCGCAACTTTTGCCTGAGAGACATCACGACTGTCAATCAGGATGGTTCTCAGGTCCTTTTCTGCTTTTGGCAGTGGGCCAGTTCCTGGCAAGGGTTAGAGTGAGTTAGTTTTTCTTTCTCACTGGGCCCTTTTCCTGACCTTTTGGCAGCAGGCCAGGGTTTTGGCAAGGTTTTTAGAGTGAGTTGGATTTTTCTTTCCCACCGCCTTGTTGAAGCTATCTGCTTTTATGTGATTCGGAGTAAGAATATGTAATTTAATCGAAAATTTTTAAGTAAATTTTCATTTCATTAATATACTTACCCGAATCACATAGTGTATGCCCTCCCGCCAACCCCGCATATGATTTTTAGTCTATTAAGTCGTATGAAGCATGTGGTGTTTACAGGGGGAAGTGACGTCACATAACCCTAGATGGGAGGTAACTCCCTGGGTAGATGGTCACTACCTTGCCTGTTTACACTTTTTGTGTTGGGTTGCTCCCCTTTAAAATTGTTTAAGACGGGTAGCCTTTTCAGACCTTTTGCATGTAAGACTGCGTCAATGCTTTTATGTGATTCGGGTAAGTATATTAATGAAATGAAAATTTACTTAAAAATTTTCGATTCCCTGAACGCTCAGATCAGTTTTTGTAACGCTGACTTTTGGAAGTTCTCAGAGCCCTTAATTCTCAAAACATCTTGGTCATATGGGCTAGATAAACTCCATAAATTTTAGTCAATGCAGATCTGGCAGCTAGACCATTTGCTGAAAATATTACTGATGGTACGCATGATAAGGGATGTGAAGTGCGCCCTGAGATGCACTTTTTTTTAGCGTTAGTGCATCACGGAACCCCCTCTATGAATTTCTCGTAAATGTTTTCGGCACAGTTTGGGGAGCCCTGAACAGATTTTGTGGTTTAATAACATAACATGGCTTCCATAAAAACTTTTCACAACTACAGTGGAGTCCGGGTACAACGAATCTCAGGGGAGATACATTTTAGTTCGTTATATCAGTAATTCGCTGTAGAGTTTTCAACCCTAAATGGCCTCAAGACAAGTTTTCCCACTCACCTTCAAATGATCGTCCCATCGATCTTTCCTTGGAGAGTACACTCTCTGCATGTTTTCAACAGCTTCATAATATAATCCATAGAGAGGCATAGTTCAAATGTTCACTTTACTGTCACAATTTTAGAAGTAAAATTTAAAAAGTCGTGTAAAAGCATGTACATGTACAATCTCCGTGTCCGTCAAAAAAGACACTGCACACACTGACACTGACACTGCCGCGACACACGTACTAAGGCTTGAAAAAGTCCAGAATGTTTGTCTGACGCTGCTCAGAACTGGCACACTTCTCCACTGTACAATCCAATTTGGAGAGCAAATCCAACTCACAGACATCGCTGCACTTTGCCTGCAAGTAGCGACGTAGGATATTGGCAGCAACACGTGCTTCAGTGGCAGTTGGTGTTGGAAGCGGTTCTGGGTCATCGTCTTCACCGCTGTCACTGGCTGTTCCATCTTGCGATGCTTCCCCCTGCACACTGTGTACAATGTCTCTGATGCTCGCGATTTCTGTTGTGGACACTGCTTCATCCATGTTGACATACTCGCTGAAGGGCACTTCCACATTCAGTTCGTCGTATCGCGCTGGTGCAGTACAAGTGTCACTTTGGATTGATGGTTGGGGTTGACTGACACTCTCTGCGTCCATGGCAACGAACCCTGCGTGTCGGAAACAGTTCGAAATTGTGTCCTCCGACACACTGCGCCAAGCTGATCGAGCGATGTGCATAGCGTCAAGAACGTTCAGATGGAAGGAGCCAGGCTCTTTCTGTAGTTCAAGATGCAGGAGATATTTGTGAATGACAATCTGTCTGTAGTTGCATTTGAAGTTGCGAATAATTCCCTGGTCACAAGGCTGGAGAACAGAAGTGGTGTTGGGGGGGAGGAGAATAACTTTCACTGACGACAGGCCTTGAATCTTTCCATGAGCTGGGCAGTTGTCGATCAGAAGCGCCACTTTCCGTTTTTCTAAAGTCATCCTGGCATCCAATTTTCTCACCCACCCCTCAAACAGCACTGACGTCATCCAGGCTTTTCGGTTGCTTGCATACTGGCATGGTAGAGTGCCGATACCACTGAAACACCTAGGTTTCGCAAATTTGCCAATGACGAAGAGCGGTATCCGATCAGTGCCACTCATGTTGGCACACATCATCACAGTCAGACGCTCCTTGGACTGCTTTCCTCCAGCGCAAGTTTCACCCTTCATGGCAAGAGTCTTGTTCGGCAAGCAGCGGTAGAATAATCCAGTTTCGTCAGCATTGTAGATGTCATTTGGATGATACCGAGACAGAATGTCAGGCAACTGTGTTGTCTTCCACTCGTCAGTCATTTCAGATGACACACTAGCACTCTCACCCACGATCGACTTGTACACAATCCCTTTGCGTTTCTTGAAACGATCAAGCCAACCATTCGATGCAACAAAGTTGTCAATGCCAAGTTCTGTGGCGAACTGTTGTGCTTGCATAAGGAGGATTGGTCCCGAAATCGGGGCATTCATTGCTCGTGTCTGTTTGAACCATGCTAGCACTGCGTCGTCCAGTTGAGTGTGTTTTTCAGTTGGTCCGGATCTCATGCGTTTGCGCGCAGGTAAAAAGTTTGAATCTTCAATCTTTTCTCTTTGTTTGAGTATGGTTGACAAAGTGGACTTTGGTATCGCATATTTTTCTGCGATCTCACATTTCTTCAACACATTTTCATCTACGTCAGCGAGAATTAGTCTCTTTTTTTCCAGGGAACAAGATTCGCGTTTTCTCTTCAACATCTTGAACGTGGAGTGAAGTCGATCAGCTCTGATCAGAAAACCGTATCAACTGAGCGTAACTCACATTCAAAGCAATCACATGATCACTCTGCTAAACTCCCGATGTGTACTGCTATTTTTTAGAGCACAGTCATAGCTTAGCAGCTGATTGGAATAGTGAAAACACAGCGGCGGTGGCTGTTCCGTGCACCTCCCGCTGTTTGTTCAGAGTTCGCTCATCACGCGATGTGCACTTGTGTTTGTGTATCTTTGTGTATTTTTGTCTTTGGAGACAATTATTGACATCAGTTCGTTGTAGCCTTGTGACTTTTAGAGACAAAACGGCTCTGGGGCGATGAAAACGTGTTTGTTAAAAGAGGGGTTCGTTATGCAAATGAGTTCAAAAGGTTCGATGTAGCCGGAAAGTAACAAGTAAGAAATAGAAGGCTGTCTGCCAGGAAATCAATGGCAGTTCGTTAAAAGCGGGATTTCTTTATAACCGGGTTCGTTATAGCTGGACTCCACTGTACCTGCTCTGGTTATTCAGACGTGTCTGCTTATGCATGCATACACACTTGAATAGCATATCATTTCATGATGTTACTAGGTCATCAAAAATGCCCACTACTGAGCGCTTTCTAAAGACCTATTGCTTTACCATATTTGCAGTGGCAGTTGTTCAAATATAAACTAAAAAGACAAGCAAGGACAGTATATTTTAAATAGTAGGCATAAAAATTATGATGTAAAAACTTATTCAAAACAACTGCAGATACATTAATTGTACTCACATCTTCCGCTTTGCCCTGGTTCTTGCAGAAATCCTTGTAACGATCATCAACATACGGCTCGTACCTACAATAGAAAATGTACTTTGATGCTGCTGTTCCTTGACAATTGGTCTGCCATTCACGACAGATATCATATATGAAGCTAAGGCATTTCCACATTTGGAAAGCAGTGTTTGGAAAACCCTGAGTATATGCAGATCGTTCTCACACCTTTATAACAAGTCTTAATCCTGACAATACTGGTGCAAATGACAAGCAAATGGAGAAATCCAAGCAACAACAAAAAATAAAAAATGTGCAACAGTCAAAACCAAAACTGTAAGCAGTAATGCACACTTGGATATAACATTATCTCAGGTCATCACATTTTCAATGTATTGATTTAACCCTGTCCTCTGAGGCCTTTTCTTTTCAGATTGTACGTTTTTCGTTTGGCCTGTATATGTTTTTTGTCATAAATCTCTCTCTTCTATTGTACATACTTGGGCTCGAGCTCCTTGGCGACTTTCTTGGCCTTGTTCCAGTCTCCAGCGGCGATGAACATATCAATGGCTTCCTTCACCATGTCCAGACTCAGGTACAGCTCTGCTGCCTGCAGTGCAAAACAAAGATGAAAAAAAAAGAACTTCAATTCAATTCAATTTAATTGATGAAAATGAGACTGTGAAGTACATGTACTTGACACAGCAAAGAAGGGCGGGGATGTAGCTCAGTCGGTAGCGCGCTGGATTTGTATCCAGTTGGCCGCTGTCAGCGTGAGTTCGTCCCCACGTTCGGCGAGAGATTTATTTCTCAGAGTCAACTTTGTGTGCAGACTCTCCTCGGTGTCCGAACACCCCCGTGTGTACACGCAAGCACAAGACCAAGTGCGCACAAAAAAATCCTGTAATCCATGTCAGAGTTCGGTGGGTTATAGAAACACGAAAATACCCAGCATGCTTCCTCCGAAAGCGGCGTATGGCTGCCTAAATGGCGGGGTAAAAACGGTCATACACGTAAAAGCCGTGGGAGTTTCAGCCCATGAACGAACAAACAAACAAACACAGCAAAGAAAAAATTTCTCAATCAGATTTGTCTGACTACACGAAGGGCTTGAAACCACAAGAAATTGCCATGTTGAAGGTATTTTCCAGCACCATAGTATAGTCATCATGTATGCTTTCCCATATTTATTTCCTTGAAAATTTTACAGTAAAATTGATTCTCAATGTTTGAGTTAGTCCTTTAACTTATCAGCAATCAATGTGGCATCCTGAAGAAATTCAGTATCGCATGACACTAAAAGCTATACAAATCATCTAAACAACTTAAAACTATGCATGCTGAGTTCTATTTGAGCAGCATTCACAGGTACAGTTACAAATACTTCAATACCCTTAAAAAAACAAAAAACAAACTCAAACCAATGTACAGTAAAACCCATCTAATCTGGACCACAGAGGCCTTTCTGCTGTAACTGGCCCTTTGATTTCGCACAAGATCCTCCCTATGACCAAACAATCTGGGCTGAACCTTACAGTGTCCCCACATGATAAATCTCACAGCACCATTCAAGTCCCGAATACTCACCGAGCCATGTCTGTGGATCTCAGCCAGTCGCGGTCCAACAATCTCCACCACCACTTGAGCTTTCTGCTGTTCCAGGAACTTGATGGCCAAGTCACCTGCCTGCAATCACATTCAATGTCCATATTTCATTTTCATTTTCATTACTTTATTGTCCCATTGCTTGGAAATTCAGGTCGCTTCCTGGACCCAGTGGAAAGCTAGCAGCAACAGAGTCGCGCTAGCCAGGTGTATAAGTGTTTAGGTGTGATCCGACACCTGCACTTATTATGGCAGAATGACCGAGGTCTTTTACGTGCCACAGTGGTGACACGGATGTGGAACATGGATACAGCATATAAAGTTAACCCGTGTCCGTCCCGGCCCAGATTCGAACCTGCAACCCAATAATGTTGTGAGGAATCTGACCATCTTAATGATTGAACAAGTTACACTGAGAATTACATACTTATGCATAGATTAGCAGGTGTGGTAGGAGTTTTAGGACAGTGCCTGAAATGTGTTGGAGTCGCAGTTAAAGTGGAATTATTGTAACTCTTCTGGTTCAGAACAGGAATTTTCTTTCAGCACAGTGCCTGCCAGGTGGCTTATCAAATACATGTTCCCCTGAATTTCAGCTTCAGACACACACACACACACACACACACACACACACACACACACACACACACACACACACACACACACACACACACCCAAACACAGAAAATATTGTCCTTCTTTCTTTCCTAAAAACACACCAACTAAATATAAACCCCCCTTCATCCAATGTATACATTAAAGCACATATTACCAGGCCTAAAGCTCAATACCTTCATCCAGCATTTCTCCATGACATTCTGGTCAGAGATGACAGCAGGAGTGATCTTCATGTAGCACTCGACAGCGCGTGCATACTCCCCTGAAGACTCCCATTCACGCGCCTGTGTCACCATACCTTCTGCACCTCTGTTACAAACACAGGCACATGAAAACAATTAAATCTTTTTCGCTGTTGACAAACACACTGCAAGTAGTCTGACACATGCAACCACTGTTGTCTTTCATCTACCACTGGCAAGAATTTAAGGAGAGTGCAGTTGAAATTCTCCATGATTCTAGGAAAGTAAAATGTGGTAAGACTTCTCTCGACATGTGGGCCATTCACTCTTAGATATGACTATAAGGAACATGCAGAGTGAATTTAATGCATTGAAAAATAATGTCAGAATAAAAAGAAAAAGAACACAGATAAGGAAGAAGAAAGAGAAGGAGAAAAGGCATCAGAGAATATGAGACAGCGTCGAGTAAGAGAGGGGAAACAACAGGTGTAAAACAGACAAATAAAAATCGCTTTTGAATCCAGCTGAAGACAACAGCAATCAACCAACTTAAATTAAGACACTTAAATCATACACTACTTAATTAATATAGATGTCACCATAATCAACTATATGTAAGTAAAATGCTTTATATTCCTATGTAACTGAATACTTGCATACTGACATAAACACACAAACTTATTTTGTTTCTCGTTTGCAATTGCACGCACTGTAAGTGTCTGCAGGGCTCATGACCTTTCATCACCGTCTTTCTTACATATAGTGTTCAAATGTCTGATAAAGACAGAATTGTTTGCTCAAATATCTCCAGTACTTAATCGAAAGATGCTATTTTTCATATTGAGTAATGATGTCATTAGAAAAGTCTTCAAGACAAACAAATTATTAGAATAAAGAATACATGAAAGATAGTAGAAAATAAGCCAACTATCAATTTGCATCATAAAGTCAGTAAATATTTATGTCTCAGGCTTAACAGTTGCCTTGAACTGCATGACTTAATAATGGACAAAAGAAAAGCAAGGGATTAAATATAATTCATTCAAAGAAAAGGTTTAACACATCTGTACATAAATAACATTAACTTAAGATGATGGAACCAATACATGTGTTGATAAAAAGTGACACTGTAAAGTGTGACTAAAATGCATGGTAAAAGGTGGACCTATACAAGTGTCTATACAAAATCAAAACATTCTGAGGTGACACCCAAGTAATAAATTGACTGTGTACTAGAAAGTACATTTGTGCATGAAGTACTGATGAAGTACTTACTTCTCATCTTTTTCTCTAGGAGTGTGTAGTTGGTAATGAAAAAATAGATATCACTGAGAATCACAGAATTATGATGTTGACAATAGATCTTTCTTCTTCTTTGTTCATGGGCTGAAACTTACGTTCACTCATGTTTTTGCACGAGTGAGATTCAGGCAGCCATACGCCGCTTTCGGGGGAAGCATGCTGGTTATTTTTGTGTTTCTATAACCAACCGAACTCTGACATGGATTACAGGATCTTTTCCTTGCATACTTGGTCTTGTGCTTGCGTGTACACATGAAGGGGGATAAGGCACTAGCAGGTCTGCACATAAGTTGACCTGGGAGATCGGAAAAATGTCCACCCTCAACCCACCAGGCGGCAGAGGCCAGGACTTGAACTCACGACCTTCCGATTAGGAGGCCAATGTCTTATCCACTGGGCCTCTGCGCCCGTCTAATAGATCTTTCATTTGTTAAGACTCTTCCATATGGTCAAATACTCTGTATGATACATGTACATGTATTGCAAACACATTTCCTTATCAAGCATACATACTAGTAAAGATTACAGATTATGAAGCATTCATTATAGCTAGCAATTATCTGTCAGATTGCACGAAATAAACAGCTTAGAAAACCGTTTGACTAAAAGGTCTGGTTATTTAGTCACTCAACACATTGAACTAGCTAATAGCTGCTATTAAAGCTAGAGATGAAAGCACTTCTTAGCAAAGTAAACAAGGGAGAGTAAAGCATAATACTTGGACATGGAATTTGTTCATACATGTACCAAAATGTAAAATATTAAAAGGGTAGAAGAATTGAAAACTGAGATTTTAAGCACTCTGTCATATTACATGTATTAAGACAACATGAGCATCACTGAGACCTAAAACAGTTTCAGGAGGTCTTTTGTGAAATAAAAAGCACATCAGAGAAAATTATATGTGGTTTAAAAAGCATTAGAAAATTTCACTTGGAGGAGTTAATGAATTCATCACAAAACTTCCGTGACAATATGACTTATACAAGATGCAAAGCATCTCATTATCAAAAGTAAAGATTTCACAAGCACCCATTAGCAATATAGACATGAACATGAGCATAGTAGACACAGACAGACTGCAACCCTACACTACAACGATACTACATCTGTTTAGTCTCTGTCTACTGAGGCACAAGAAATCACAAGTTGCGTAAGGCGAAATTACTACATTTAGTCAAGCTGTGGAACTCACAGAATGAAACTGAACGTAGTCCGCCGCTAGTGCAAAAGGCAGTGAAAGTGACGAGCCTGTTTGGCGCGGTAGCGGTTGCGCTGTGCTTCATAGCACGCTTTACTGTACCTGTCTTCGTTTTAACTTTCTGAGCGTGTTTTTAATCCAAACATATCATATCTATATGTTTTTGGAATCAGGAACCGACAAGGAATAAAATGAAATAGTTTTTAAAACGATTTCGGAAATTTAATTTTAATCATAATTTTTATATTTTTAATTTTCAGAGCTTTATTTGATCCAAATATAACATATTTATATGTTTTTGGAATCAGAAAATGATGAAGAATAAGATGAACGTAAATTTGGATCGTTTTATAAAAAAAATATTTTTTTTTACAATTTTCAGATTTTTAATGACCAAAGTCATTAATCAATTTTTAAGCCACCAAACTGAAATGCAATACCGAAGTCCGGCCTTCGTCGAAGATTGCTTGGCCAAAATTTCAATCAATTTGATTGAAAAATGAGGGTGTGATGATGCCGCCTCAACTTTTACAAAAAGCCGGATATGACGTCATCAAAGACATTTATCGAAAAAAAGAAAAAAACATCCGGGGATATCATTCCCAGGAACTCTCATGTCAAATTTCATAAAGATCTGTCCAGTAGTTTAGTCTGAATCGCTCTACACATGCACACACAGACAGACACACACACACACATACACCACGACCCTCGTCTCGATTCCCCCTCTATGTTAAAACATTTAGTCAAAACTTGACTAAATGTAAAAAGTATATGAGGGAATCAAATATATATATATATATATATATATATATATATCAGAAATACTTACGATCCTCCTCCTCCTCCACTGTACAAGTGAGGCGGTCACAATCAGAACACAACATTAATTCTAACAATTTGACAATACAATGCAACATGCTGCTGGGGAAAAAAAGAACTTTCTACCTTTACTTTACCACCAAAAAAGATCACAAAGTTACAACAAATTATCATTAAATTGTCTGCTCGACTTGTCTGATTTTTCTTTTTTCTAGTAAAAATGTGTGATAAAATGACCGCAAGTGGGTAATATTGTGAAACAATATGCACAACAACAACAAACAAACAAAAGTTACTGGGGTACATATCTCGCGAGGAATTCACAGAGCAAGAGACTTCGATATATATACTGAGACAGCCTTTAGAGTGAAAGTTCTGCATCAGGAAACCCTTTTCTTTTATATTTTGAATTTCATCATCATTTTACATCGCTTCGGTATTCATGTTGACTATAGCCTACAAAACGTTCATGTGGCTTTCACCCCATGACTTTCAGATGTTGTAATTCACTGCATGAGTACTCAAGTATGTACTTCATTAGTAACAGCACAGACTGACAGATCACTCCTCAAATGATGGAAGTGAGTAAAATAGAGATTCAGTAAAGGGAAGGATTATTAATGCAAGGATGAAAGAGGAGACAGTAGGTTTGTTTCCCTCAATATAGGACTCATGCAAAAATGCAAAGTTTGAGGAGATGTTTATAAACTAAGACAGTCATATTTCTGTCTGTCAAAATATCATGCACTGATGCACACAGATTTCTATGTCTCATGAATTGGACTTCTTGTCTGTATTAATATGAATCATTGGGGTGTTACAATCATGATGGGCCAGACGAGCTCTTCTCTATTGAAAGAGACTTATCAACTCCCGTCTTTTCTGACGGTATCAATTCAGAAGGTTGTGCTTTCGCCGGTTTCTTGCCGGTTTTCTTCCCGCCAGCAGCACATTCACCACCTCCCGAGTCCGCCATATTCCGAACAAAAACCACACGAAAAAGTTATATTGATTCCTGCGGACGAGCAAGCGCACCCGTTACAGTATGAAAACAATTTAAAATCCACTGCAAAGATTTTCAAATCTTCAATGGACTAGTGCCCAGCCTTAGCACAGCGGACCTTCTGTGGCCCATAGTTCGCCTCAGGCGATAGTAATTGCTGTAATCGAGACAGCTGCTGAAAAAACAAAGAGGCTGCTTCAGCAAATCGTGACTGACTATGTCAGCAAATCGTGACTGACTGTGTCAGCAAACGTGTACTTCATTTCCGTAGCCAAAATAATATGTCATCCTACCAAAACAAGTCACAATTCCGACTGACCTTAGGTCACACCTGCAAAAACAATGAACGCGCCGACTGACGCCTAACATTTCCATGTGTTAGCTTCGACGAATAAAATTCATACGCGAAACAACAAGTTCCCGGTTCAAAAAACCAACAAACACCGAAAACTCCAAACTGTTTCCTTACCTTGCAAGTTGACACAATGATAAACAATCAAAATAGTCAATACACTTCAACTAACCTACAACTAAAACTTGTACAGAGAAAGGTTAGAGGAAAAATGAAAGCAAAGCAAGAGAGACAGTGCACCAACACGTCTTCGCAGGACGGAAACCATTCGTTCAGTGACGTATTCCCGCGTTCTATCTCACGTGACCCATTCCTCTCGGAATTGTGGGAGATAAAACCAAAAGTAACAAAAGATAAGTTGTTGTGAGCAAATAAATGTCAATAATGTTTTGCATATAGCATATATGTAAATTTTAAGGGAATATTAAATGTGATTTGCTTATCCCTTCACTCGCAACCCCCCGGGTGTAACCTGGTATAATTTCCACACAAAGGCAGTGAAGTATATACAGAAAAAAATGTGATTTGCACGCAATCATTTCTTGTGTTCAAAAGAAACCAAAACTCCTCCCCCCAACCCCAATCTCTGTTGTGTTAAAAAGCAGAGTAAGAGATCAGCAATCAGTAAGTTAAAAATACACTTGAAGAACATCTTTGTCTTTTCAAAACTCTCCAAAAAACACACCATCCCATTCACAGAGGCAAAAAACCCATACAAATGCACACATTTGCTAAATTCAAATTCAAATCCCATTCCCTGGCAGAAAACAAAATAAAGACACATATTCTCAGAACACAAGCAAATACTGCAAGTATCAGCATCTTCAAGAAAAATTAAACACACACCACAACACTTACAGATAGAAGAGAGTGACAGCCGGTTGCAATCCCCCCCCCCCCCTCCCACCAAACTACACACACACACACACACACACACACAGTTGCCTCCTCGCTAACAAATAGAAGAGAGTGACAGCCGGTTGCCCCGCTCCCCCCCTCCCACCACCACCAAACCACACACACAGACACCACACACAAAGACAAATATACTGACTTTCCAGATTTGTTGCTGGTCATCTCGCGGTCATATTCGTCCTGGAGCTGGGCCAGCTTGTGGGGGAGATATTCCTTGCACACACGCAGCGCGTCTTGCCACATGCCAGAATCCTGAAAACGCACGTTACAATTACAGCTAGCAAATACAAGAAACTGTGAATGTTTTACAATATTTTTCTATGGCAAAATGTAAACGAAAACCAAATTAACAAACTTAAACAAGAAGGCTGCTAATGCTTTAACATGCAACACAATCCCAAACCAAAAACGGTTAAAAAACAAGACTGCGAACATTTCAAAATTCCATGATTCCAGATTAAATGTGTTCTTCGTTGGTTCCAAGGTCGTCCTCTCATCACAGGTACTACTGTACAAAGCAGAAATATGTCCCCTCTCCCAACATAATCATTCGCACTCTCTCCTTTCCGCCTAACCCCGTAGTATTTGATGGCCAGCGCTGGTCGCTGAGCATATGCAGGAGGATTAAGGACTCTGACTCTTGCTCCTCATAATGAGCATGTCGTAATCCCCACCACATGCATAAATGCATGCACCCACACACAAGCACACACACACATGAACACACACATACGATTAACATGCACACTCACCCAGCAGTATTTGATGACCAGTTCAGCCTTGGCGTGCTCTTTCTCTTCAACTGTATAGAAAGCCCTTCCTTATTCCCGCTCCATGCACACACACACACACACACACACACACACAAACACACTGTGCACACAGACACATACACAGACACAGACACACACACACGTGTGTACTAACCCTATAGTATTTGATGGCCAGCTTTGGTTGCTGAGCGCGGAGGAGGAAGGACTCAACCTTGGCGTACTCTTTCTCTTCGACTGTATAGAAAGCCTTTCATTATCCCTGTCACACGCATGCACACAAACACACACTCACCCTGTAGTATTTAATGGCCAGCTCTGGTCGTTGAGCGCGGAGGAGGAAGGACTCAGCCTTGGCGTACTCTTTCTCCTCAAAGGCGTAGCGAGCCTGCCCCACCAGAACGTCAGCCACGGAATCTGCGTCATGACTCTCTGCCACGCGCTGTGCGGAATCCCAGTCCTGGTTGTGCACGTACCTGTGGGGTGACGACAGAGACTGTGATTGCGTGTTTTATAATAATATCACAGGCAGTGTCATGACCTTTACTTTTAGTGATGCAGTATGTTTGGCTGTAGTAGTCTTTGACCAACCTATAGCTTTGAATATGTAGGGAGACAGGTGATACACATCAGACTAGATAAAGAAGCAATTAGACGATTGGACTGGTGTTTAATTAATACTATACATATAACTGGTTGTTGAAGAGTGTCAACCAATAATGAAGTAAAATCAAATCTTTATACATGCATCTTGGCTAAAATGTTCATTTTATACAGGTATAAATAAACAACTGCAAAGACAGACAGAACAAGAAGAGCAAACGCTCGATCGAGTCACTTTCGCAGTTCTGAATATTATATGAGGCATCAGATGGACAGGAAGAAATTGCTATTCACAACACAATGAGTCACGTTCACATAAAATTTGAGCCCGGTCACTTTTATAGTTTCCGAGAAAAGCCCAACGTTAAGTTGTGTGTTGCCGAACAGAAAAGGCTAGTTATCTCCCTTGTTTTTCTGATAACGTTCGTAAAAGGCTACAGATGTAAATACTTTGATGTAAAGAATAATCCTACAAAGTTTCAATCACATCCGATGAACTTTGTCAAAGATATAAAATGTCTAATTTTTCCTTTGACGCTGACCTGTGACCTTGAAAAAGGTCAAAGGTCAACAAAACCATCGTTAAAGTGTAGAGGTCATTGGAGGTCACGACTAAACAAAATATGAGCCCGATCGCTTTGATAGTTTCCGAGAAAAGTCCAACGTTAAGGTGGTGTCTACGGACGGCCGGCCGGCCGGCCGGCCGGACAGACTAACACTGACCGATTACATAGAGTCACTTTTTCTCAAGTGACTCAAAAACGGAACAAAACTCAGCAGAGTAATGCCAAGAATAAGCAAAAGTATCACCAAGAAAATACACACTCATTCCACTGCAACATCCCACTCACATGAGCACTGCCTCTTTAGGTCTGCTGGCCTTGATAAACTCTGCCTCTGCCTCAGGGAATTTCCCCTCGTCCTCCAGGAACATGGCGTACTTGAGGTGAATTTCTGGCAGCTTGTCCTTCATGGCGATGCGAGCCAGTTCAAATCCAAAGTCAAAAGCACTGGAAAACAAAGATAAATACAAACATGCCTTTAAGAAGCCTGTGTTATATCACATCACACAATCACCGATGCACCCCCTGCCTACTGCCTGCATATAATGTATAATCAAGCTCTTTGTTAACAATTATATGTGCTAAGTTTTGAAAGCCCATGCAGACAAAAATGTAACATGCTAAATGTGTACTTTGTCTCTAAATCAGCTGTTGGACGATTTGAAATTCAAATCACTTTGTGAGCAAACTTAGCAAATGTTTTTGTTGGCAAGTTAAAGTACCGAAAGTGAAACACTGCATGCAGTTTTTATGACTTTTGAATATTTTTTTAATCGATTTTTTTCGGAATGTCATGCTTGCAAAGTTGGTAACAATTGTGTTTTCTCATTGGTCCATGTGTTGCAAGATCTGAATGTCATCTGTGTGTGTGTGCCATTCTTTATTCACTGCTGACCAGTTCTCTGTAGCGTAGTCGATAGCAGAGTCCAGCAGACCAAACTTGTTGAGCAGCTTGACCGCCGAGTCCCCACCCAGATTCTTGGCCCAAAGATAGGCCACCTGCTTGGCTGCTGTCGCGCCTCCGTGAGCTTTGGCCACCTGAATTGTACGCATGAGAGACATTCCTTGTACACGCTCTGTGTACGACTTGTTAAACATTACTTGCCTCCAACCCTTCCCTGCAGCGTATACATAAGCATCCGTTCAATTTCAAAAACACAACTTTCTTTCCTTTCTTCCAGTCTTAATTCTTTCTTCCCACTGA
Source organism: Littorina saxatilis (assembly GCF_037325665.1). Lineage (NCBI taxonomy): Eukaryota > Metazoa > Mollusca > Gastropoda > Littorinimorpha > Littorinidae > Littorina > Littorina saxatilis. The sequence continues at coordinate 27,591,205 of NC_090249.1, forward strand.
AATACACATACAGATACACTGCATCTGGCAGACAGACAGGCAGGCAGACAGACAGACAGACAGACAGGCAAGTATAAGGCACGCAGGCAGACAGACAGACAGACAGGCAAGTATAAGGCACGCAGGCAGGCAGACAGAGAGACGTTTTTTTAAAATTTCTCTCCTTCCCTCAACTCTGCCAAGAACAGTCTCTCATTTTCGCTCTCCCTGAACAACTCAGTGAAACAAAATATATCCACAGAACACAACCAGAAGTTAACAGCAAGGACATCCCACAAAACAAACACACCACCAAACAAATAAACAGTGACTACCCACCCTGTAGGCCTCGTCCCAGAGGTCCTGACCGCGATACATGTTGACAGCAGACTTCCAATCCCCAGCCTCTGTGAAGTGATGCTCCGCCTGGCGCGAGTTGCCCTCGCCCTCCAGCTCCTGTTATCAACACAATTACAAGACTGGTAAATACAAGGTGAGCAACGTCTTGTAACCAAGCCCAGGACCCCCTCAGCGAAACTTTAGAGGGTCCCAAGGTCAAGAAGACTTTTGAACTTTTGTAAGACCTAATTCATAAAAAAACAACTGTTATTTGTCATATCGTTAGATTTACACCGTAATGTCAGATCTGGCAAATTTTTTTTTATTGTCTTTAAAATCCAGCCAAGTGTGCATTCTTGTTCATTCTGTATGGAAACTAGTAGATGATAACAGTGTAAAAATCAGTTCCGACAGTACACATGATAACACAAATTTAGTGCGTCCAGGGACAAGCCCTTTTTAGGTTTAGTGTCGCAGGACCCCCTTGAAGATTTGTTTATAACATATTTTTAGCTTCTAGTGCGTAAAGGACGCATGGAAGCACAGTTTTCTGAGCTCAGTGGTCTTAAAAGGGAGGTTCCACTGAAGTTACTTGATCACCTTGATGTTGCAAAGAAAGAGTCTTTCTATCTACCTTAGCCAGGTGTAGGTGTGTGTCCTGCAGCAGATCCTTGTGGTAGGCCTTGACGAGGCGCACCATGTCGCCGTACATACGTTGCTTCTTGTACATCGTGATGGCCAGGTCTGGCTCCTCCACAGCCACATACAGCCTGTGTTATGATGGAATATATTATTAATTAGACGCTCAAAGAAAGGGCAGGCAAACAAAGAGCAAGTCAAAAGTACAATCTTTGCAAGTTAGAGCACCTCTTAGTTCCATTCAGTTCATTTCTTAAACCAATCCTCATTCGTTTTGACTGTTGTTTTATACAACAACCAGTTCAGCTGATTTCTAAGAAAGAATCACTTTATAATGTATCAATCCACTATGTAACAGGCTTGTGACCGACCTTTCAGCGTCCTTGAACTTTCCCTGTTCCTCCAACTGTCTGGCCTGTGCAATGTAGAGGCTGGACACATCCTCTCCCTTCATGTACGTTGCTGCCAGCTGGAAATCAAATTAATAACAAGTCAAAATGTTTCCACTTAATTTACATTTTGGCCAAAGTAAGCTGCTGCAGGCTTCAATCACCAATGAGAGGACACCCTTGAGAGCACCCACAACTGGAGTCCTCAACTATCAAGAGAGTGTAAGGCTTCTTTTTAAGCCTACTGTCTATATGATACTTACCGAGACAGTACTATTCTTGCACATTATCTATTATAGGCCGAAAAAATTGGACAAAACGCTGAGTGGGTACAATTATCTCCCATAACCATGCGCCACCGTGGATCCCAAGCACTGTCCGAGTGCTTCCCCCTTACAGGATGTAGGTGGCGCGTCCTCTTTCTTTATGAGCTGCAGACCCTCAAAAAGCCCATAACATATCAAGAGGGGAGGCGGGAGGGAAACTCTAATAGTACTGTCTCGGTAAGTATCATATAGACAGTAGGCTTAAAAAGAAGCCTTACAGTCAATATAACACTTACCTCGACAGTACTATTCTTGCACAGAATACCAAAGTGGTGTGAGGGTGATATGTAGAGTATTAAACTCCTTAATCAAAATCACTTAAATCCAAGGATTAAGATACCCAGGCAATTTTCGAACAGTACTACCGTAAAAGAAAATATACCCAAGAAACATACCTTAGACTGACGTGACCATGCTGGCAACCACTGCTGTGTGGTGAACTCAATGTCAAAGTCCAGGCCACTCAAAGCTTGAATACCACTGAGTCTACGGCAAGTGGCTAAAGCGATGAGGAACAATTAGTCTTAAAAATCAGCAACTTGATACTGATGCCTGCCAGGGGTTCAAACTCATTGCTACGCAGGAGTTTGAGGACCAGAAAGACATCCCCCTTGGGAAATGAAACCCGAGGTTTAGACACCGCTGCATTGCTAATACCCGAAAGGACATTAGCGATGAGGGAGGACCTGATCAAGTGTTCAGATCTGCGACCAGTAGCGGCCGCAATCGTGGAAGCGATGGCAGATCTGTATCCAAGAAGAGTCTTAGAAGAAAGACTCTTCTTTTGATACACTTCCACCAGGAAGTTGGCCAAGTCCTGTGTTGAGGGATAAAGCGGCTTTATCCCCTTGGACAAGGCGAAGGTGGCCCAAGCTCTCCAGCGTAAGTCGTAGAGCTGATTAGTTGATCGCCTCTTAGCGTTCAAGGAAAACTCTACTGAACTCTTGTGCAATCCTAGTGCAAGCAGTTTGGAGCGCACAAGAGCCATGCGGTCAAGCACAGACTCTCTGGACGTGGATGAGGGAGGCATGATCGAGGCTGGAGCAGACCTCCCCCGTCCAGATCCAGAGGTAGAGGGTCTACGTGGGTGAGACCGCGAAGATCTGGAAACCACGGAGCTGTTGGCCAGTAAGGCGCGACCAAAATCAGTCTTGGTCGTTCCTGCAGATATTTTGCCAGCACCCTCGGAATCAGAGATGTCGGGGGATAGGCGTAAGCATCGAGGAGCCTCCACAAGAGAGTGAATGCGTCCAAGTGGAACGCATTCATGTCTCGAAAGGGGCTGACGTACCTGGGAAGCCGAGCGCTGAATCGAGTTGCGAACCGATCGATCAGAGGACGGTCCCACCTTGCCCACAGACGCTGTAGAACGTTGTGAGCGATGGTCCATTCTGTGGAGAGAACCTGATCGCCCCGACTGAGAATGTCGGCCAGGGCGTTCATTTTCCCCGGAACGAACTGGACTGACATCCGGACCTGATTGGTCTGGCACCAGAGCAGAATCTCCTCCGCCAACAGGGAGAGGGACCGAGAATTGGTGCCCCCCTGGTGGCGAAGGTAAGCTAAGCATGTGGTGTTGTTGTCCCCGTTGAAAATCAGAGGGGCCAAGGACAGGCCGAATGGGAGGGCCCGAAACTCGAACACTGTGCCCTCCCAAACGAACCGGAGCAGATGTCGGTACCCCGGGGCCACCAGGATGTGGAAGTAAGCATCCTGGAGGTCCCAGACATGGCCCAAACGTTTGGCCGGATGACCAACCGGACCGACGAAGGGGTTTCCATCTTGAACTTGCACCTGTGAAGGTACAAGTTCAAGGTGGAGAGGTCCAACACCGGCCTGAACCGGCCATCCTTTTTGGGGACGGTGAACAGGCGGGAGCAGAACCCCCGAGAAGGCTGAGAAAGGGGGTAGACCGCCTTCTTCTCGACCAACGAGTTCACCTCGTCCTGAAGAGCCTGCCATCCAGGGTAGAGCGGACAATGGAGGTTGTGACGACAGCGGTAGAGAAAACCCCGACCACACCACCCTCAAGAAAAACTGGTTGGAGACCAGTCTGCCCCACATGCCGCGGGCCCGAAAAAGGGAACCGACGGACGAAAGAGGGGCAACTTGAGGGGGCGTCAACGTAGGGCCGGGACTCACTGAAAATTCTGCTGGCGGGCAGGCGCAGGCTTGCGACCACCCCCCCTGGTGGTGGTGCTTCCCCTTACCTGTCTGAGCACCCTTCGTCTTGCTTGGGAACGCAACAGGCGCCTAAGAGGAGGAAGAAGGAGGCAGTGAAACTGGCTTCTTCTTCTTCTTCTGAGGCTGGGAGCTGGAGGTGACTGTAGCACTTCTCTTACTCCCCGCCGCCGTCGCCGAAGCAGCGAGGCCAACCATCAGAGAATCAGTGTTCCTCTGGCGTGTGGACTCCACCACAGAACGAACAGTGTCCGGATGAAAGAGGGAAGAAGGCTGAGGAAACGTGTTCCTCAGACTCTTCCTCATATCCGGAGGCACTATAGAAGTAGGCAGAAAATGATCACGGAACAGGGCCAATAAAGTGGACCCGTGTTCCAATGGCCAATCTGCCGCAGACGTCACGCACGATCGCACGGCATGCAAAGCCCGATCCACTCGAACCGTGTCAAGGACCCGAGTGGAATCGGACTCTGCCCGATCGGGAGGGTTCAACAGTGTGGACAGCGTGCTCATCCATGTCAAGGCCTGTGATTGGGCCTCGACTGTGGAAGAAACGGTGGCCTCAAGATTGTGGAACGAAGCAGAGCTCAGTTCCACCTTCTTGACCGAAGGCACCTCCCCAACGAACACATCACCGTCAGCCCCACCCTAAACACTCGAAGTCTGGAAAGGGAGAGTTCGAGAGTCAAAGGGAAAAGGGAGGGACGAAACAGATTGGACACGAGGAAACAGTGGAGGTGCGCCTCCCAAAGGAAAGCATGGCACTGAACCCGCGTCCTCCCGAGGAACATAGGTCGCGTTTGCACGTGAATCTGTACTCCTCAGGCGATGTGCTGCCGCTTCCACCGTGGCACTAAGACTAGGGTGGAACGCGAATTGCCGGCGGACGGATCGTTCATAAAACGAGCCGCCGGCAGACGCGGCGTGAGCCTCCCACGCCCGGGCCGAAGCGGACTCAAAGGACGAGAGGGCGTCTCAGGGAAGGACGTCCTGAAACTGTTCAAACGTCCTTCTAGCTGTGCGAGGACGAGCCTCCTGCCTCTCGTCCTCAGACCCCGGGTCCAGGTCCTGTGTGTCAACACTAGACGACAGACGCTTAAGAGAGGCATCCGTGACGTCAAGACGCCGCGTGATGTCTGTCATGTACTGTTGGAAAGTACGAAGCATAGCTTCGGAAGTTCCATCAGAAACCGGCAAGGGTAGAGGATCAGTGTTAACCTCAGGGCGACCCTGATCCTCCTCCCTATCGTCCTCCGACTCACTCTCCTCTTCACTTCCCGACAACTCCTCAAAAGCAGGAGTGTAGGGAGCTTGAGGGGGAAGAGCCGAAAGCGATGAAGCAGGCTGTGAAGAAACGCCCACAGAAGCAAGAGGCCGCGAAGACCCCTGCCCCAAAGACGAAACGTCTCCAGCAGCCGAAGGGGGAGAAAAACAACAACCCTGCGACTGTTGGGTCAGCCCAGCCAACGAACCCCCGCCATTTATAGACTGAACAGGAACCCATCGGGTCTGATCAGAAAAGAAATGGTCCGGTCCGGTCGGGGGTGCCGATCCGGTCCGGTAGGGTGGTCCGGTGTTCCGGTCCGGTGCCGGACCATCCGGAGGTCCCGTTCGGCACCGAACCATCGTACCCACAGAAGTGTTCGGGTGGTTAGGTCCGGACGTGGACATACCGTACCATCCGGACCCGTGGTCCGGTATGGTCCGGTTCGGTGCCAGACCACCCAGACCAACAGAGGTGGTCGGGTGGTCCGGTCCGGACCGGACCACCGGTCCAGTACCGGACCATCCGGACCCGTAGGTCCGGTACCATCCGGAGGTCCTGTTCGACATCGAACCATCCGTACGCACAGAAGTGTTCGGGTGGCTCGGTCCGGGCGTGGACGTACCGTACCATCCGGACCCGTAGGTCCGGTTCGGTGCCAGACCATCCGGACCAACAGAGGTGGTCGGGTGGTCCGGACCGGTCCGGTAGGGTGGTCCGGTCCGGTGTTCCGGTCCGGTCCCATCCGGAGGTCCCGTTCGGCACCGAACCATCCGTACCCACAGAAGTGTTCGGGTGGTTCGGTCCGGACGTGGACACACCGCACCATCCGGACCCGTAAGTCCGGTGGTCCGGTGCCAGACCATCCGGACCAACAGAGGTGGTCGGGTGGTCCGGTCCGGACCGGACCACCGGTCCAGTACCGGACCATCCGGACCCGTAGGTCCGGTCCGGTCCCGCACCATCCGGAGGTCCCGTTCGGCACCGAACCACCCGTACCCACAGAAGTGTTCGGGTGGCTCGGTCCGGACGTGGACATACCGTACCATCCGGACCCGTAGGTCCGGTTCGGTGCCAGACCATCCGGACCAACAGAGGTGGTCGGGTGGTCCGGACCGATCCGATAGGGTGGTCCGGTGTTCCGGTCCTGTGGTCCGGTCCCGTACCATCCGGAGGTCCCGTACGGCACCGAACCATCCGTACCCACAGAAGTGTTCGGGTGGTTCGGTCCGGACGTGGACCTACCGTACCATCCGGACCCGTAGGTCCGGTGGTCCGGTATGGTCCGGTTCGGTGACAGACCATCCGGACCAACAGAGGTGGTCGGGTGGTCCGGTTCGGACCGGACCACTGGTCCGGTACCGGACCATCCGAACCCGTAGGTTCGGTCCGGTCCCGTAGCATCCGGAGGTCCCGTTCGGTACCGAACCATCCGTACCCACAGAAGTGTTCGGGTGGCTCGGTCGGACGTGGACATACCGTACCATCCGGACCCGTAGGTCCGGCATGGTCCGGTTCGGTGCCAGACCACCCGGACCAACAGAGGTGGTCGAGTGGTCCGGCCCCGACCGGACCACTGGTCCGGTACCGTACCATCCGGACCTGTAGGTCCGGTGGTCCGGTGTGTTCCGGTTCGGTGCCAGACCACCCAGACCAACAGAGGTGGTCGGGTGGTCCGGTCCCGACCGAACCACTGGTCCCGTACCGTACCATCCGGACCCGTAGGTCCGGGGGTCCGGCAAGGGCCAGAGGTACTGTCCCGCACCGGACCCTAAGGTCCGGTACGGTCCCGTACCATGGGTCCCGTCCGGACCAAACCCGGAGGTCAAGTCCAGTCGGGACCCGTGGGTCCGGTTCGATCCCGACCCGTAAGCCTGGAACGTTCCGGACCCTTGGTCCGGACCATCCGTCACCCGAACACCAGACGCTAAGGAATGGCGTGGGGTCAAGACGGTCCGGTCGGAGGTGTCGGTCTGAGCAACAGAAACAATGTTCCCATCGCCCTGACCATTCGACAGAAGTACCACGTTCTGTCGAACACCTCCACGTCCAGTAACTAGTCGGCCGGAGCGTCTTAACAAGAGGGACAGCCACCAGTCACACGGACGTCAGAGGGAACCGTAGTAGCAGTGGTCGTAGGCACGAAGCCTGAAACCCCTGCCCCCACAGGACCGCCCTGAACGGGGTCAATTCGCATCCCAACCCCAGCGGGGAGGGAATTCAGAGACCCCGTCATCTCCTCCGATCTCCCCCCCCCCCCAGGAGGCCGAAACTACTGTCGAAACAGCAGCAGACGACCCAGCGAGGGAGTTCAGAGGAGGACCCGTGTCCCTCCTGGCTTCCACAGCGGTGGAAACCGAGGAGGGCACAGGAGAGGCACCGGAAAAAGGAAGATTTTAATGCCAACTGCACCCGGTGTTCCCAGGCGGTCACCCATCCAAGTACTAACCGGGCCCGACGTTGCTTAACTTCGGTGGTCGGACGAGAACCGGTGTTTACAACGTGGTATGGCCGTTGGCTGTCAAAACCTGAGTCTCTCCAGTAGCCCCTAGATCGGATTCACCAACCCCCAAAGAGGGTTGGGAATCGACCTGCCCCCGGATTCGAGCCAGGGAGGAGAAGGAAACCTTCCCCCCAGGCTTGAAACCGGGAGGAGCTGAAGCCTGAGACTGAGGGCCGGACAACGGCGTCGAAGGGGGGGAAGCCTGTTCCACTGAAGGAGAAGGAGAAAGAAGCTTTTTCTTTCTCCTCGACCTTCCCCGAACCTTCGACGGCGCAGCCCCGCCCGAAGTCCCAGGCTCAAGCCCAGCCTGTTTGAGCAAGCTCGCATTGAGCTTGCTCAAACAGGCTTTCTCCGCCCTCCCTCGCCGCAAACGCAAAGCGTTTGGGGAGGGAGAGTCGGAGCGCCGAAAGATCCCCTTCTCCGTGCGTAAAACATTTTTTCTTTGACGCTGGGCGCCCGGAGAAGGGTTGCCCCCGGCAGACTCTGGTTCCGTAGAACCAGAGCCCAAAACAGGACGAGACATCCTACCTCGCCCTGTACGTACCCTTAAAGACCGAGAATTAACAAAATTCAAAGAAAATTTAGGTCAATACTCAAGTGAATGCGGCGAAACGAGAAGCAGACGACCGGTCACCACGAAGTAGGACGGGAGGCACGCCGAGTCCGCCACACAAAAACGGAGGCACAAGTTGAAGGAAACACAACGTAGCCTCAAGCCAGAAGTGGAATAACACACAATAATCCAACAGGTGATAGTCCACACAGAAAAGAAGCCTCTTAGTCCAAAATAATCCGGGAGCGTAGCAGAAACACAGCCGGTCTGACACGCGCGAAAAAAGAAAGAGGACGCGCCACCTACATCCTGTAAGGGGGAAGCACTCGGACAGTGCTTGGGATCCACGGTGGCGCATGGTTATGGGAGATAATTGTACCCACTCAGCGTTTTGTCCAATTTTTTCGGCCTATAATAGATAATGTGCAAGAATAGTACTGTCGAGGTAAGTGTTATATTGACAGATAGTTTTGTGATATTAATGGACAAATGGACAACATGAAGACTTAGTTTTTTTCATTCGAAAGCATCCTTGCATCAGAGGGACACCAGTTCATGGGTAACACGTACTGTATTTGAAATCAAGATAGCTTGCATGACCAACAAGAAGTTTATGAAAACAGAAAGTATTAACCATTCCACAAACTCAGCATTTATATTTGATAACAAAGGAACATTATTCTCTCCAAGAGCAATAAAGCAACAGATCATATAATGTCCACAACTCAACGGCAAAGTATTTCAGAATGAACACTGATTGCAAAGTAGCCTCACCTTGTGTGCTTGTTCCCACTGGCCCGCCTGGTTGTACATGTCCACAGCATCTCTGGTACAGCCCGCCTCCACATAGAACTTCTGGGCCGTCTGCATGAAACAGAAACAGACTCACTGACTGGAAAACCAGAGCGGAGAAAGATGACTACCACCTGCTCCAACGTGAAGAACAAGTCGTCCTACTCAGACTCTGCACTGGACATAAAAGACTAAACCATCATATGGCCACAAAGCTGAAGCTGGTTCCCTCCCCCCTATGTCCGTGTGGCAAGAATCAGACAGCAGAACACATCCTGCAGGCTTGTCCATACCACAGTGCTCTGAGGGACACCATCTGGCCAGAGGAAACAGCGCTACAAAAGAAGCTGTACGGCCCCAGAGAGGACTTGGAGAGGACAGCACGTTTCGCCCTGCAATCCGGACTGACGATCTAACAGCGAACGACAAGAAGAAAACTGACTGGAATGCTTATCTCATCACAGACATCCTTGCCCAGCCAGCTACAATCCTCACCAAGTGAGAGCGTTCTCTCTTAAGCCTAAGAATACCCATAAAACGGTTATTTATTTACTTATTAATTTACTTATAACGAAGAAACAACAGACCAAAGCTGCAATGCACCCCCTCCATTCTATCTATGTACTGTTTTACAGACAGGGAAGGGGTTTTGGAGTATAAAAATGTGTAGCTACAGAGATCTCTAGAGGCAAACAATTTTGCCTTTAGCATTAATCATGTTTTTAGTGAAAAACAAAACAAAACATTAAACAAACAAAAGTCTGTTGCTATCATTCTGAAAGGGTTTTCCAGACTAGGACGCTTTTCCAGATCTTGTATTGTGAAAAAGTGCCTTATTCCTTCATAAACATTTCACGTCAAGAGTGAGAACATACCTCATACTCTCCAATGGAAGCATAATGGTCACCAATCTTCTTGTAGTAGCGAGAAGCCATGTCAGAATCCTGCATCTCCAGAATCTGTACAGCCTTGGACCACTGGCGTGATCCGATGGCTGCCTCCACTGCTTTGGATGTGGCACTGTAAAATGTAAGGTTCACAATACAGCAGGCTTCTCACAAAACAAGTACTGGTATGGAAAAAATATGGGACAAAGCAGCTCATGAGTTTACTTTGCAAAGATGTACATGTATGTAAGTGTCTGCCCAAATCTACCATGATCTTCATCTGATTTTCCGCATTCTTCTTATCTCTCTTGCCTTTTTTTCTTCAGACCACCTAGTTTCTCCAATAGCACAAACAGCCAAAGCTTCCAACAAAGCAAGCAAAACAAAGCAGTACCAACACATTTAGGAAATATCTTTCTTTTCTTACAAGACAACATTACTCTTACAGCCTATGTGCCTCCAAACAAATCCAAGAACCTGCACCTGCATGTTGCGGAGTCTATGCTAAAGAGTGTCCCCCCCCCCCCCCCCCTAGCTGTATATTAAGAAAATACCTGTAGTTCTGTCTATGTGTTCTATCCACCCTCTTCTCACAAAATGACAGTGCTGGCCCCCCCCCCCCCCCCTTTTCAAGACCTTGTCTTTGTCAGATTTTCTGTTCGTAAGGCCTGTAAATGTACCTCCATTTTCAGACCCCCCTCCTTTTGTAAGACCTTGTCTTTGTCAGATTTTTGACAGTCTTAAAAACGGAGCAGTGTGTGTGTGTGTGTGTGTGTGTGTGTGTGTGTGTGTGTGTGTGTGTGTGTGTGTGTGTGTGTGTGTGTGTGCGTGTGTGTGTGTGTGTATGTCTGTGTGTGTGTGTGTACATGTGTGTATGTAAGTGATGAGAACTGACCCAGCCTCAATGAAGTGGTTGATGGCAGCGTCCAGCTGTTTCTGGGACACCAGGTAGTCACCGTACTCCTCTTCCAGTTTCACCACCTCGCTCGGGAAGGCGTAACGAGCAAGATCCACAGCTGTCAACACACAGTGAAAAATCTGTTGTAGACTAACTTGAATGCTGCAAAAGTGATTTCAGAGAGAGAGAGAGAGAGGCGGAGAGAGAGAGAGAGAGAGAGAGAGAGAGAGAGAGAGAGAGAGAGAGAGAGAGAGAGAGAGAGAGACACACACACACACACACAGAAAGAGAGACAGACAGACATACCAAGAGAGAGAAGGGGGGAGGTAATGTGGATGGTTTGTTGGAATTCACCTGAGGGCCCTCTCCAAGAGCAAACACAATGCACAACTTTCTTTACAAAGGCAACCAAATAATTGTTTCAGCATCCACACCCTACTAGGTTGGCTTTGGAACAAATTTAAAATAAAACATACTTTTCAGGCCACAGTGACCGGCGAAGTGAAACCAAATGCTACTCACCTCTGCGGAAGTCTTTTCCTTTCTTGTAGCACTCCATGGCACGCTGATAATCCTTGATCTTTTCAAATAGCTCTCCAGCCTGAAATCAGAAAATTATTCACTCTTAAGTCCTTCACAAGCAGCTAGCTATCAATGTCTTTCAACTATCTGTCAGCGACGAACAGATCAAGACCACACACACACACGTACACATACGCGTGCGCATACACAGTCATGTACAGACAGACACACGAACATTCACAGACAAAAAGACATGCAGGCAGATAGAAACATACAAACACACACACACACAAGAAACCTACAACAGTTTGGTTCCACATGACTTAGATTTAGTACATGGTCAACCGCAAAAAATAACACATGAACACTCCAATCTAGAACATCCCAGCAATACGTACTCACCCTCTCATGAAGTTCTGCTTTGATGAGAGCAGCGGCAATGCGGCTGATGAGTTCTGAGTTTGACATCAGCTCCTGGATTGAAGGCGAAATGATTTGAAAAAACAACAACAAATAAACAAAACAGAAGAATTAATGAATCATGTCAGTTTCACTCATTGCATGTAAATATTACATGTATTAATAAGCTCTTTCACCCAGTGTCTGTGATTATTTCTATCCCAGCCAGCCTTCACATAGAGAAAGAAGGCGCCAACGTAGTCTCCCTCCCTTTCCTTCACTTCTCTGCTCCTCCAAACCCCAACCAACCTTTCGCTATTCATTCTTCCCCACTAACCTCTCTGTTGGCGGCCGGTCTAGCAGCCCTGGCAGGCAGCCCAGCCTTCAAGTAGAGAGAGATGGCAGCGAAGTAGTCTTCCTCCCTCTCCTTCACTTCCCTGGCCCGCCCCTCTAAAACCCAGCCAACCTATCCACTGCTATGCCATTCATTCTTCCCCACATCCCCAATGAACTGACCTCTCTGCTTGCGGCCAGTCTAGCAGCCCTGGCAGGCAGCCCAGCCTTCATGTAGAGAGAGATGGCGGCGACGTAGTCTCCCTCCCTCTCCTTCACTTCTCCCGCCTGTTCCTCCTGTCTCGTCTCCATCAGCCACTGGTTGTAGTTGCGCTTCAACGTCTCCAGCTCTGGGTGCATCTGCACAGCAGGCAGAGATGTTGGTTTTAGCATGAGCAGATGTAAATCAGAGCAAGAAGTTTTGCAGCTGGAGACTATAATTTGGTCAAATATGCACAACATTTGACCACCCCGTTTAAGACCTCCAAAAATCTGCGAAAATCAGGTCTTAAAAAGGAGGGAGTCTTAAAATGGGGGTCATATTACAGAGGTTATGAACAGAAAGTCTGAGAAAACAAGGTCTTAAAAAGGCTGGAGTCTTAATTGGGGGATCTTAAAAGGGGGGTTCCACTGTATTTGAAACTATTTGATTCTGGGTGCATCTGAACTACCTGGAGACTATAGTCTGGTCAAATCTGAACTATTGAAACTATTTGATTCTGGGTGCATCTGAATTGCAGGCAGAGATTTGTGTTTTAGCATGAGCAGTTGGAAATCAGAGCAAGAAGTTTTGCAGCTGGAGAATATAATTTGGCCAAATCTGCACCATGTGATTCTGGGTGCATCTGAACAGCAGACAGAGAATTTTGTTTGAACATTAGCAGTTGAAAAATCACAGCAATAAGTTAAGCTAAAGCAGCTGAAGACTATATAAGCTAGTAAATTCTACAGTTTGAAAATTATATTTGATTCTGGGTGCAGCGCATCTGAACAACAGGCAGAACATTTTTAAGGCATAAGAGGTTGCAATTTTTAGAATCTTGAGAATAAAGTTTACTAACAGCTGGACTGATTGAATCTTGAGAATAAAATGTCCTAAGAGCCACGCTAGAGTGAAGATCCTGAGACATTTTATTTAACATAATCATTACAAGCATTCAACAAAACCATGAAAGCAAAACAAAGGTTGGGCGGAGAAAAAAAACCATACAAAGAAGCAAGCAAACACATTACTCCCACCTTTGCCTCAGCCACTTCAATAGCTTCTTCCCACATGTGCATCTCCTGATACATCTCTATAGATTCGTCCACGTGGTTCTGAAACAGACATACCACCCTTACCAAATCACAATAACTTCTTTTACATGCTTGTATGAATTTCTTTTATACGTAATTCTTTATTTGTGTTTGTATTTTGTATTCTATTTTTCAGTATTGTAAAGCACTTTAAATTATAGTAAGATTTCAGCCATATATTAATACCCTTATCAGTACTATTATCATTGCTGAAAAATTCAAAACAGCTATCAATAAACAGTGTATCCTTCTTCATCAGAAAACTACGAAGCACAATCAGAATTCAAAAAACATATATAACAAAGAAATTGCTTGCACCATGTACTGTCCCACACAAAAAACTGTTTTGGACATCATGTGTGAAGACTGTTTAGAGATCAATATATACCATTACAAGAACAGGCAAGACAACAATTAAAAACTTTGCCAGCCATGGACCTGCATGCACACATAAGTAAAAAGTGTTGATATTGCTCTGCATTTGTATTTTGACACTCACCCCTTCCAGGTAGATGCTCTCAGCCTCCTTGAAGTGTTTGTTGAAGACAGCCAGGCGTGCCCTCACCTTGTAGTGCTGGAATCCATCACCTCCCTGCAGGTAAAAATAGGTAATTGTGCAGGTAAAATGAACTGGAGGAAAGGTAATCAGACACAGGTAAATTATTCCTATACACACACTCTCTGTGTTGAACCCTTTTTCTTTCTCTCACTCGCTCACTAACAAACAAGCATACAAATGATACAAAGATTATAACCTACCACTTGTTTCTCCACTTCCTCAGCAATGGTGACCGTCTCCTTTAGGTAGCGTGCTTTGGCTATGTTGCCCAGGGCAGAGTAGCATCTGCACAAACCAAAAAATGTGCATCAGCAACACCATTACTTTTGCTTTACACGCCTGCATATCGGCCATGATGCCTTGTGTGAGAAGCACACTGTGATGAAGTTATGCACAGTAGAGTGTCATTTTACAACTGTAACAACACACATGAATGCACACACACCCAACTGATAAATGATACCAATGCAACTTCAGTGAACAAGTACGCTTTTACAGTTATTCACATCCAGCACATACACAGGCAAACAAATATTCATACTGTCTCTCTTTCTCTTTTCAAATGACTCTCATAATTGACACAATATCATAACATCCCCCACCTCTCAGCAATGTGAAGCTGTTTCTCTTCCAGCGCCAGTTTGCTCAGCTGTTTCCACATGGCCTCAGTTTCTGGGGATGACTCAAGCATCTCCAAAAAGTTGGCCGCCCTGATGACAAAAAACATTTGGTACAGTATTACATTTCGCATAGCTTCATTATTAACCAGGTAAGCCAGATTCAGCCAAATGTGTACGGTTTTACTATCACTGCATTAGTTTGTCTGAAAACTTGAAAGTTGCCTGTCTTAAAATAATTGTACCAGTTTCAGTGTGTGTGTTTGTGAATGTGCCTGTATATATGCAGCTCTCTGCTCTTCTCTCTCACAGATCCCTACCCCCCATCCCCAACATCCTTTCTCCGCCCCCCCCCCCCCCCCCCCCTCCACCATACCTTGCAGCTCTCACCTGTCATAGTCTCCATCGTCAATGGCCGTGCCAAACTCCACCAGTCCTTCATCCAGAGCGTAGGACACCGTGTTAAATCCATCCGACACCATCACCTCTGTCTTGCTGTTGGTCTTCTCAACATCCACTATGTCACCCTGTTCAATAATATGTGTTACAATCAGTGATGATCACATCTTTATAGCTGAAAGAATTATCCAGCCAAGCACTTGAGAGAGAAAGCATACATCAGTAGTGCAGAACATAAACCTCACTGCTAATATGCAACAAATTCATTACGAAAACACAGCCACACACATAAAGACGCACAAATGACTGCGCTAATTCTGGCTCATCTTTCAGCATATGGGTGTTGTAGAAGATGTGCAAACAAATACCCAGCCCAGTTCTCATGAAACACACTGACAAAGACACTGAATCAGTGAACGTGTGTAAATTTAATCTTCCAAGGTACCGGAGTCCATCACCTTGAGTCCTACATGTAAACAAACCTTGATGGCAGTACGTCATGTTGTCTTTCTCTGGGGCCTCAATGTGATACCACACACTGGGTGCCCCTGTTCTGGGCCACCACCATGTCGCTACCGAGGAACCCCCCCCCCCCCCCCCAATAAAACAAAACCAACCTTGATGGCAGTCATGTTGACTTTCTCTGGGGCCTCAATGTTGTACCACACACACAGGTTTCCCCTGTTCTGGGCCACCACCACGTCGCTCCCAGGGACCCACTGGACGTAGGAACAGTAGTTGAGGACACTGGTCTTCTGGCCACTCTCAATGTCAAACAGGTACAGCTGTGACAACAAAATTGAAAGAAATTTACTTTTTTGGAACAGGAATGGCTGTAAAAACAATTTATGATAAAGACAGTTAAAACGTTAACAGAAGCATAACTGCAACAATAAAATTGAGATAAATTAAATTGTTAACTGTGCTGAGATGTCAACCGCACAAACTGTCCTGCTAAGGCGAGTTGTGTTCCAGTCTCCCAAAATTCATGACAGAAGTTTTCACAAAGAATTAACGAATGATGCAGAGTTTTTTCAACAGGTGACAAAAGGGTTTCAGCAGCCTTCTAAACAAGCAAAAGCTCCGACACAACAAATACCAGGGCTAGACCAAAATGAGTCGTTAAGAGCTGATTTGGACAGAATCTAAATTTGTTTTGATTTTTCATCAAACTTTGTGTTGTTTATAATCACCTTGAACTTGTTGTCCCTGAACAGAAGCTTGTGTCCAGTTTCATTGAGCTGAAAAGAGAAGAAAACAAAATTATGGTGCTTTACTAAACAAACAATTAAAGAACCTGCAGTCATACTATTGGTAACTTGGCCTTTCAATGTTTACTGTTCCCTTTACTTGCTCATGGAAGTTTCCCAATTTCTCATTATAATTTGCCATTTACATCCCAGTTTCAAGCAATGGCATATTGACATCATCGTGGAGTTTTGGCGTAACTCCTTTAAAACAGCTTTTCAGGAGAAGGAAAACACGGATTATTCTTATTATGAAATTGTGTTTATATTCGTTCCTAGTACGGATAGAAAAATAAAAGAATGGTAAATCTTGTATTGTCAACTGTATTTCAGAGAATATTTTTCATAGAGAAAGATTAACTTACTTTAAAGCACAAAAACATAAAAATCGCTTAGAATAGAGTTATGCCAAAATTCCACGATGACTTCGATATGCATTTATGTGTTAATTATCTTGCTCATTCAGAAATGCATTTTTGCTTACTTATTTTGCACATTCTCTAACTCACTGCTCCATACTCACTCACAATCTCAGACCGTCTCACACTCACCTATTCCTTTGAAAAACAAATTAAGCAAACTATCAAATCAATCAACCCACCTCAATCCAGTCAATCTTGGAGTCATGGCTGACTTGAGAGATATTCATCCCGGTCATCAGATCAACTGAGAATAACAGACATAAAAGTGTTCAAGCCTTCTCTAATATAACAATGCTAAAAATGTTTCTCATGAGAATAATCAGCAAATGTGCATCACATGTATGTATGAGTGTCCAAAAATGTTAACATCTTTTTAAAAATTAACTGAGGATGGAAAAACCAGCAATACCAGCAACAAAAACAACAATGACATAAAAACTATTCTGTATCAAAATCAATTTTTGAAACAAAATTTCTTATATAAAAAACAAAACTAGAAAGATTAAGATTATGGAACACTTAATTATAGGCAAAATAAAACCGTCACAAGAAGTTTGACCTATCAGTCTAAATATAACAAGAGGCGAAGCCTTCGAGGCTCACGTAAGAAATCGACAAACAGTAACACAAACTCAATCACTCCGTCACACATATACACACACACACACACACACACACACACACACACAGTAAGCATAGGTGAAACTGTGCAAGAAAGCGAGACACTAGATCTAGATCTGTCTGTCTGCACTCATGTAGCCTACTTAACTTACAGGGACACGACTGCCAACTAGTCTCGGTCCGCACAAAATAACAATGACCGAGACGTTCAGTAATTCCTTCGCGTGACGTCTAACCCTCTTACGTCATAATGTGACGTCTTCAAATGACGAATTGTTAAAGTTTCTACCACAGACATACACACGCACGCACGTAATGTGACGTCTTCAAATGACGAATTGTTAAAGTTTCTACCACAGACATACACACGCACACACACACACACACGCACGCACAGACAGACAAAGTTACGATCGCATAGGCTACACTTACGTGAGCCAATAAAGTGGACAAACAAAATACACAACAGACAAACAGTGATTTAAATGATTCTGTGGCTTATCTTCGAAGTTTCTCTCTTTCAAAATAAATGTTGTTGAAGGCTAGCCGTCTTTCTTATCCAAAATGATTCTCCAAACCAGAACGTACATTTTTTTTCAACATAGTTTGAATGAGAAGACAACGTAATTAGTTTGAATGGGAAGACAACGTAAATCGTTTGAATGAGAAGACAACGTAATTCGTTTGAATGAGAAGACAAAGTAATTGAACTCACTGATAGCCACAGTCTTGATGTCAATGAGGTAGGCCATCTTCTTGTTGTCGGCCATTCCTCGCTGCTTCCTCTCGTTCAGTCGCACACTGACAATGTGCAAACAGATCAATCAGTCAACACATGCTTTTTGCCTTTTGAGATCTATACGGTAGTTTCATACTTTTATACGGAAGGAATATGTTGGTACAAGAGGGGATGTCAATCAATCAATCAATCAATATGAGGCTTAATAAGTGACCAATATATCGCGCGTATTCCGTGGGTACAGTTCTAAGCGCAGGGATTTTTTTTTTAAATATTTTTTTTATGCAATTTATATCGCGCACATATTCAAGGCGCAGGGATTTATTTATGCCGTGTGAGATGGAATTTTTTTACACAATACATCACGCATTCACATCGGCCAGCAGATCGCAGCCATTTCGGCGCATATCCTACTTTTCACGGCCTATTATTCCAAGTCACACGGGTATTTTGGTGGACATTTTTATCTATGCCTATACAATTTTGCCAGGAAAGACCCTTTTGTCAATCGTGGGATCTTTAACGTGCACACCCCAATGTAGTGTCCTGTCTCTTGCTCAAATTCTGTGTTTGATGAACATCTTTGATTAAGTCACCTTCAAAATTCAAGAAAAGCGGGCATTTAAAATGGAGTACTCTTAAAGTAGAGATACACTTACACAGATTATGATACGGAAAGTGGTGTATGGCTGCCTTAAAATGGCGGGGTAAAAACGGTCATACAGGTAAAAGCTGTAGGCGTTTCAGCCAATGGACGAAAAAGGAGATGAACAGAAAACCTGAAAATCAGGGTCTTGATAAGGGGGAGGGTCTTAAATCCGGGGGTATTAAAAATGTGTTTGGGGGGGGGGGGGGGGCCACAGCTGTTCCCAGGGCTTCATTTCTGCTACTTTAGCTGCAGGCTATTTTTAGCACCCATCCTTTGCCCACAACAGAGATTACACAGCAGCTAGAACTAGAAGCTCTCTCGATGAAAAGGCCAATCTCCCAGTATAGCGCGGAAGCAGTTGGGTATAACAGGAAAGCGAGCTTAACAGTGTGCTGGCTGCAGCTGCTGGAAGCCAAGCTATTACCTCTGCTGGGCTATTTTTAACTCACACTAAAACACAAGCTAGGAACAGCCATGGAGGGCACAGCAAGACAAATGTGTACCTGATGAGGTGTGGGTTCATGAACTCGGTGCGCACAGAGCCCAGCACCTCAGTAGCTCCGTATTCAATCAGACACAGCTCCCCAGCGTTGAAGATCATGCACACCTGTGGCATCACAGATCATGCTTCATAAGAGTGACATCTCTCCCATGTAAACTTATTAAACACAAAGTTTAATTCTTATGACTATTTACAGACCAACAGACAGATCCTATCCAGCTTGCCCTTCCCAAACTTGCTATGTGGATTAAGGGGAAGTACGAAATATCATTCACCTTAATAGTCACAGAGATAGGCACAACAATCAAAAGCTTGCATTAATGCTTGAATTAATATAAGTGAGCAGCATTGACACAAGGACATACATTTTGCACGAGCAGATACCAAAAAAATCAAAGGTATTAATACACACACACAACCACACTCACATCCACACACAAACAAAGATGCCTTAAAGTGACTCACATTTTCATTCTCAAAGTAGTACTTCTCATTACCTGAGCCATGCCATGGAACCTGAAAAAAAATCACAAACCTTCAGCACTCGAATCAGAACCAATCTGAACTGGAAATGTTTTGCAAGATTCATTTTAAGCATGAACGGCATAATACAGTGATACCTACAATCTGGGCCCCACCAATGAGAAGAGAACAGGTGTCCTCTCATCAAAGGTGTCACTGTGTAAATCACCTTTGCACTGCGATCACCAGTCTATAACAACCACTTTTGTTCGGTCCCTTTGGTGGTTAATGACATGAACAGATTGGAAAAAAAATCAAGAACTGACAAATTCATGTGAGTTACGTATCTATACGTTTTAGGATTGTGATAGAAGTGCAATGCATTGGTTACTATCTCTTACCAGCAACTCATGTGCGCGAGAGAATGTGTTTGTGTGTGTGTGCAGTATGGATGTGGCGGACGTGCCTGTCTGGAGTACTTTGGGTGTTCTTACTTCGTATGTTTTATTGTTCTTAATTTTGTTTTTTAAGGTTGTTGTGATATGTTGTTTTGGTTGTTTTAAGAGCAGATGAGCCACACTTTTCCATCTATTGTAATTAATTGTATGGACAATAAATGATCTTATGTCTTATGTAGCTGTTGAAAGGAACCACACTTTGCAGACAGAGAAAACCATGTCAGTTTTTATTTTAAAAGAGGTAAAAGAGTTAACACTTTAGTTTCATGTTCAAGGGATATAACTACGGATTGCTGACAAAGACAGTAAATTTGTGACACTGTTCTTGAATGTTACCCAGGTTCGGCTGTACACACTGACCTCAGTGAGTTTGCATGAAGTGAGGTCACCCAGGATGAGGGTGTCAGAGGTGTGGGCCACCAGGTAGCGGTCCTTGCCCATGATGCGAACCTCATCAATCTCGTAACCGTAGTGAGATTTCAGCATCACCTTCTGGTTGGTCGACATGTTGCGCACTATCGCCTGAAAGCATGACAGCACCTTCGTCATTACCCTTCAAAACTAAGTCAAATCACAATTGGAGTTGATGCGCACGTTAACAAAATCCGTTTTGGGCAAAAGACTGGGGACTTGAAAACACACTTATAATTTTTGACAGAATTAACTCAATCTGTCCCAATTAATTATTTTTCCTTTACATCTTTGGCCTCACACTGTGCTGCTCCTTGTTTAAACAGCCTAAAATTGCTAAAACCAAATTATATGCCTTATACGAACATGTCCATACGATTCTTGCTAATAACTACAAGAAGAACCACCACAGACACACAAAAACTTGGGCAATGGACGATGCCTTACCTGACTGAGACCAACGTGGGTGATCTCAAATTTGTTGCGCACAATGGTTTTCTTCAGACTGCAGTCAAATTGTTCCACACCACCGCACAGCGTCCCCTGATTAAAAGTAAACATTCAAAGGGTCAAAATTAGAAAACAGGTGATTACTTGTTTGATAAAAAGTAAAAACTAAATCAGACGGAAACATTGTTTTATTTTGTTAGATGAGGAACTAGCTCACATAATATTAAAACATGGCAGCCTTTGAATTTTATATGTAAAGCACATTATGACAGCAATAGCGTGAACAGAAATATCTCTAGTGTACTATGCAAGTGCTGCTCATGTGAACGAATCAACAGAGAGCAACAAGAGAGTTGTGCAGACAACCTTCAGCAACAGCAGAGCTTCACACACATATGTTTGAAAGAGACAGAGTCCCATTACTCACACAGACAACCCTAGAGCCGTCACGTTTCCAGGCCAGGGCAGTAACAGTGTACATATGTGGGATCTCCTTCAGTTTGGGTTCGTCCCACATCTGACGACGAGGGCTCCAGTTGAGCACACGCAGCCTGAACAAACACATTATAAAAAAGATGCAATATAGTGGAACTAAAAGTTTGGAGAAAGACAGACAGACGGGTGGAGACAGTACAAAGAACCATTTCTCAAAGTACAGAAAGCAAACACTTGTGAACAAAGTGCAGAATTCTTGATTACTTCCGCAAAACTGAATTCTGTAAACAAGTTTCTTTTCTTAATTAAAACTGAAAATCCAGCTTTTAGCTGTTAATATCAGATGGCGAGTTATTTCAAGCTCACTTCCGCAGGCTGAATATTCCTGTCTTTCTACAGCTAATTAGAAAAGGCTTGTCAAACTTCTACATGCACCAGGGTACAAGCCAGATAAATCTGTTCATCAACGTCTTAGCTGAAGACCATGCAACAATAAGTCAAATCTGCGCTATACTTTCATCGTTATTTATACCCCCTACTGAAACATGTGAATTGACTTGTGACATCAGCAAAATGGTATTTGGTGCCATGCCATGTCAAGAGAGAACACCTGTAAACAAGGGATACTCTAAGTAGACTTACACATTCTTCTCATCTCAGGCACATATATTTGATTCTCTGCAGCAATCCCAAAATACCCACTTGTCAAAGCTGCCGATGATGACAGACTGCCCGCTAGGACTACAGACAGCTGCTGTAAACTCGTGCTCATCATCCTCCCTGCTGTAGTCAAAGTGCTGGAAGCTTCTGCCATCACGCCCGTATGCCACGATACGCTTGTCACAGCCACCAGCAACGATGGCATTCTGGGAAAACGCCAAAGCGTAGGGTGGAGAAGGGTGGGTGCAGATCTTCCCCTGAGAGATAAAAAAAAAGCCAACCTTGTGTTACTTTGCTGTGTGAACTGGATTTTCTGTGCCTGTGTAAAAACTATCAGGTTTATGTTTTGCTGGTAGACACAAGAATGCCAAATCAAGCAATTTATTTATTTACATGATTTTGTTCAAAAGGCTTGAGCAACATACACACACACCTGACAGATACATTGTCTCTCCAAAACACAACTACAGCAGCTA
This sequence comes from Littorina saxatilis, assembly GCF_037325665.1. Classification (NCBI taxonomy): domain Eukaryota; kingdom Metazoa; phylum Mollusca; class Gastropoda; order Littorinimorpha; family Littorinidae; genus Littorina; species Littorina saxatilis. Next base: position 27,613,612 of record NC_090249.1, read on the forward strand.
AAACATTGACTGACCTGAGAATCTCCGGTCCCCTCATCATCAAAGAAGTAACGGATGATGGACCCGTCAGCATGGCCAGAGAGGATGCCTTTGCCTGACGGACTGAAACAGGCAAATTTTTGAGTTGAAACAGAATGAAAATGCCTCCAAAACTTTCTTGTTAATCAGAAAACCATTGCAAGACACTGCAACTACATGCTTCATCAGGGACAGCAACACAACTTTACATGACTAAGTTCTCCACAACAAGGCAAATATTAAGAGAAAGTGACAGTGTTATACCCGTCAAGTAGACTTACTTGTGCGCCAGAGACACAACATAGGAGTCAGTGTTGTAGACAGTGGATGACTTGTTGGTCTTAGTGTTGGCAGACCTCACCTGGGGAAAAAGCCATAGAATAGTTTTGCACGTTACCATTTTGTAAATACACAATTGCTTCCTAAATAAGATAAGATAGGATAAGAAAACTTTTATGTCCATTTTCATTTTACATACACATGGACATTTTTCTTTTAGCACCACATCACGATCAAAAATCATAATCGAAATAGCTTTACAATACTGGCACTTGCAGACACTCTCTCTCTCTCTGAAATGCAAGCAATCATACGACATTCATGTTAACACTTAGATCCTCAGCATCCAAAGTCATGCATGCAAGTCAACTTTCTAACAGATGCAAAAATCATGCATATTGAATATAAAAAGACCACGGGCCAATCATGACTTTTCCCTAGTTCTGACTTTTATCGTCAGAATTGTGGATTACAGAAAAAACACATGCACCCAATGATATGTGTGACAGACTCACTTTTCCGTCCGCTAGACCGTAAATGATGGGCTGTTCTGGAGGCCAGATGAGACAGGTCACTGCACTCTGCTGTACAAACTTGTTGCAGATCACTTTCTTCTCACTCCTGCAAAAATTAATGAGAGCTACAACTACAATGATATTATACATACATACATAGGTACCTCTGGACTTCTTATACACTACATACATACTTCTGGACTTGCAATGCAGTTTAAATTATCTGGGACTCACGCTATAGAAAAGTTATTTAATATTATTATTATATCCACCTCTAAATAACTATGTTAAAACTTATGTTAGGCTTCCTGCAAATGTTCCTGTCTTAAAATTGTTCACACTTTTGAATGACAATAATAGTTGTTTTAACATAATAAGAAATGTCTTTGCTTTGGCCCTATTTGTTCAAGTTTGGTTGTAGACACAGACCAGTCATCTCCAATCTTGTAGACATAGATGATGTTGTCAGTCTGTCCGACAGCAATCTTGGAGGAATCTGATGAAAAGGCCAGCCCCTTCACTGTGTAGCTCTTCTTCCCATACTGCAATCAAAGCAAAAGCAATAGCCCATTACATGTACTCAAACCTCTGGAATCATGCCAGCAAAAAGTACTGTGAACATGTACACAGACTGCGTGCAGAAGACCAACACCAACGCTCCGACAATTCAATGCTACACAACAATTAACAGATTTGGTTACTGCAGTAAATTACAATGTAAAGCAGAAGATCATAAAACACCTGGCTGACAAATGACACACAAAAACATCTGAGCTCTCTCTGTGTCGATCTCTCTCATCCACACACACAACACACCCCCCCCCCCCCCCCCCCCCCCTTAACAGCATAAGACCCAAAACACGCACAGATCACCATAATTCATACAAACCAAGGTTCACATCAACAGTGATTTTCATTGCTTGAAACAAAACAAAAACAATTGTATGCAGCAATAGGGCTAAAATGCATATATATATGACACCCCAAAAATGCAATATTTATGAAAAATGTTGCAATGAGCGCAACCCTTGTAAGCCTTTCCTCCAGAACAAAACGTAAATAAAAAAAATAAAAAAAGGATGAACAAAAAAATTACCTTTGAATCTGCAGGCTTGAGTGAAAACTTGTCCCTCTTCTCACCCTGCTCGTCGAAGAGCAGAACGACCCTGTCAGAGGTACACACTGCAAGCTTGTGGTTGTTGGGAGAATATGCTATGGCGCAGATTTTTGCTGCTCCCTCCTGAAATGTGGAACATTAAAAGAACTGACTTCAAATTCACAAACTGTCAGAAATGGAATACAGTGAAACCCTAGACCCTCAATTTAACTTTAACTCAGACGCCGTTCCTTTCAAGACAAGTCACAATATTTTCACAGATTTTCTGTTCATCCTAACCTTTGTAAATTTAATTACCCCCATTTTCAGACTTTCCCATTTTTACGACCTGATGTTCACAGACTTTCTGAGGTCTTAAAAGGGGGGTTCCACTATATCACAATAAGGGGTGTTATTTGGTCATCATGCAATGGATGTGCCATTAAATCATTTGAATATGATCAAACAACCCAAATGGGTTGTTAATATTTATAACCATTTTAATTCTACCTCTTTATTTCTTTAAATGTGCTCAAGCTGGCAGCACGTACACGTATGCTTACTGTGTGTGTCGGGAAATTATCATTAGGCTATAAACTCTGTTAAAAAATACATCCATAACACTCAAACCTTGAAAAGTTGAACGTTTTATAAATCAAAATCAACTTTATCAATATCTCCCTCAAGAACCTCCATGTTTTACATATACCAGGAAAAAGAGATTCTACATCTATCACAGAAAGAGAATTATAACAGAATCAAATAATGGAAAGTAACGACCAAAAAGTATCATGAAATGGAAAACAAAGCTATTCATTTTGTGTTGTTTTTCTCAACTGTTTGCCCACTACAGTCTACAACAATTCTTGGCTAGCAACAAACGATTTCGAGAAATCCAAGGACACTTAGGCTCACCTGTGGCCCAAGGAGGGTTTTAAGATGCTTGAGCTGCATCTCAGCTTTCTTTGGAACACCGTTTTATCGTCAATGCAAAGTTAACAGTCGTAAACTCTGTAGATGTGCAATGCACTGGTTCACACAGACGCGCACTTCTCTGGAATGTTAGCAACTGCCTCGTTTCCGTTTCGCTCTTGTTGAGCTAGCTTTATCGCTTTCGAACATTGTCATTTTTGTAGAATATATTACAAAATTCAACGTTCAAATATTTTGACAGATGTGTTTCAAGGTTAATTATAGTCTATGTATGATTCTATCTAACCAAATTGTGTTTATTCCAATACAGAATACGAAAATAAAGATTGACTTTCGGATTTCATTGTTGAAAGATGGCGGCGTTCAATCCAAGACGATTTATGATTCCAGCAAATGCGATACGTATTATTGAACTGGTAAGTTAATTTGTGTGGAACACCAATTCCCTTATTGTATTGTTTGTTATTTTGAATAATAGCGTGTTACCAGCCGCAAAGAAGCATCAAGGTTTAGAACTTTTCAGTATAGCCCACATCTGTTCAAGTTGAGTCCGAAATCTGGATCTGGATAACCCGCCTGGGTTGGTGGTTGGCGGGTGCGCCACAGAAGCCGACGACGACTATCAACGTGACGTTTTTTGGGTGTGCGCATCTAAAAGAGTCTTAAGAGTTCACTGTACACAAGGTGGATATAGTGTACAACTCCAGCTGGTCTTGCTGCTGTACTTGCGGTTTTAGTCCGTTTGCCCTAGAATGTAGGCTTTTCAAGTACAGTTAAAAAAAATGCTATGTTACAATGTTAAAAACTGGGTAAAAACTACTGAGGCTCTCACTCTGGTTTCTGCCCCCCTAACGCCGATGAGAAGACGCTGGGCGTGGTCAAGGTGACGGTGGCTTCGCTCAAATTGTTCCACTCGATCACTGTCTTTATAAAGAACGAGTTCCTGTATTGATCTGTTCATCATGTCATTGTCGTGTTCTGTCACGTGCATGTCATGTCACACTCAGCACGAGTAATTCACTGCAGTTGCTGGCCCGTAGAGTGCGTTCTTTCACAAGCAAACATGCTGATTACATAGCGACTGCTTTAACGCACCTCGAGCTTACATAGCCAAGTCAGTGCTCAAATAGCGATTTTCTCCCGAATTCCTGAGGGTAAAGGGGGACAATCACATTTTCGTTGTGTCTTAAACACACGACACAGCTCCCTCTGCTCTTGGCGTGGGTCCAGAAAGGGGGCTAGCTGCCCTTGGTGGCGTTCTCACTCGCCCTGCAGGAGTCCTCGTGATTCTCGGGAGAGAAGTGAAAGTCGCTAGAGGGGTGAGCTTCAGCTCACTCTTTGTCTTGGGACGCTTTTGTTACCCTGCTTTTATATATCCTGCCTTTTTAACCCTGAGCTGTTTGGCTTGTTTTTTCTTGGTGACCGTACCGTACCTTGTAAGTGATGAGCCAAGTTGCTAAACACAAACTGCCAAACACCACCTTTGCTGATAGGCGGGAAACATTCATCTGGGTAGATAACTACCTTCCAACGGATACCACTGCTCTGAGGGAGCAAGATTGGTCCCTTAATATGGACCAAACAGCAAGCGGTTCTGACCGCGCCCCAGATATTCCCATGGAATCACTGAATGAGACTGACCGGGCCAGCCGGACTGGTCAGTCCCCAAAATCCAAACAGCTTAATAAAGCAATCACCAATGAGAAAACCAGCATATCTTCTCCTTTCAAGAGAAAGAGATTGCGGGAGGACGACCCTGAGGGGGGGCAGAGCTCTCCGGAATCTCTTCTCTTCCGGGATAGCCCCCCACGCTCTCAGATTACTGATCATTTTGAGGAAGACTTCACCGAAGTCAATCGTAAGAAGCCCAAAAAGAAAAAGAAGCAAAAGGTCCTCTGCGAGGATCCCCCTCTTCAGGGAAACACAGGTATTTCCCATGCAACATCTGCCCGGGGGGTCGACACCTCCCAACCCCTTACTGAACCACAAGAAAACCAGACAACTCAACAGCCACTACCACCTGCCAATACACACACACACACAAAACAAAGACCCCGAAGAAAACTTCTTTACCAACCCAAGCAACCTCCTCCCTCCTTCTTAGAGTTCCCCGTGGTGGTGCAGGACCTGAAGGAGGGCCCGGCAACATTGCAGGGACTCGGCCTCAGGAGGAAAAAAACTTTTGACCTTGCCATCGGCGAGGTCAAAGAAATACGCATGCTGGCAGCTGGGAGCGTCCTGGTAGGGTGCTCCTCAGCATCACAACAAAACAAGCTATTGAGGCTGGACTCGATCGGCGGCATCAAAGTGAAATGCCACCGTCCGGAGGTAACAACCGAAGGTGTCATTAAACGCATACCCACAATACATTCAGGAACAGACCTGTCTGAGATGGCAGTGGGCGTGCGCGTCCGGATGGAGGATGGGAGTCTTGTAGAAAAGGGCCCCTCCTCGGTTCGATCTTTTCGCCGTCTTCTCCTTAGGGATGGGAAACCGTCTCAGGCGGTCCGTGTCACCTTTACAACGGCAATTCTTCCAGACAGCGTCGTTCTGGAGAGTGAGGTGTACGGCGTCGAACCCTACACTCCTCCAGTGCGGCGCTGTACGAAGTGCCAGAGACTATCGCACCTAAAACAACAATGCAAATCAAAAGTGCAGATCTGCCCCCGATGTGGCTCCAAGGGCCACGACGGAGCGACGTGCACCAAGGCCAAACATTGCGTAAACTGCAAGGGCGAGCATTCCGCCGCTTATCTTGGATGCCCGGAAATGAGACTGAGGCTGCAGGCCAATAAGATCAGGTCGGCAGCATACATACCATATTCTGAGGCCCTGGATCGGGCGCGGCGCGAGCTCGCCAAACAACAAAATAAAACAGCGACTGCCCCAGCGGAAATGAGGGACTCCTTCTGGCGTCCCCCTCCGCAACCGATCCGGCGGACCTCAACCCCCCGGTCCGGGTACTCTTTGGCTGTCCAGAGACCCCCCCTGGGTGGGCAAGTAAATAAAATACAAGAAATCAAAAACAAAATGACCGAACATGACAATACACTCCTTCCAGTTCATGCGGACAGCTCTGCTGCAACCGCGAAGCACCAAACAACTTCGCAAAATCCAAATCCTGGCCCCCAGGCGCCCTGTAAGTCTCAGACGGCTCGGCCGGCAGAGGCGCCGCTTCATGGGACCCCCGGGTTAAAGGCCTCCCTCCTACGCAAAGCCCAGAACAGGAAGGAGGACTCGAAAGAAGAGCAGCTCTTCGAGAGGTTGATGGGGAGAATGGAGGAGGGATTGGCCCAGAGATTCAGAGAATACAAACTTAAAACTGAACAGGAAATAAAGCAGCAGATGAGGGAGGAGCAGGAGAAGGCAGAGCATGAGCTAGCCGACGCTGCACTAGATAAGCTAAAAACAGGAGAGCAATATGCAAATTTAAATGAACAACAAAGAGGCCTTCAAGGTTTCATCGAGCAGTGCCTCGGCTTCATGGTTAAGGCCAGACAGATGCAGAGTCCTCTCGACCTGATCGACTCCCTCTCAGCTACATACACACAACTCTCCAACACCAAGGTTGAACGCTTCATTCCGGGCGGCGCCACTCTGGCGCTGGGCGCCCTTGCTGGTGCCAAGCAGTTGTCTGTGACGGATATGAAAGCTGTTAAAACCACTTTTTAACCTATTTTAAATCTGCCCTTTAACTTACCTTCTTTGTGCGTGTTAAAATGGCTGAACAAGGTGAAAGCGGTCACGGATTTATCATATTACAGTGGAACTGTCGCTCTATCAACTCTAACTTCTCTCAGCTATATAATTATATATCAAATCACTCTGCTGACATCTTAGTTATCCAGTCAGTCAAGAGAAAACGCTCCCTACTGCCTTCTATAGATGGTTTTGACTTCCCTCCCATAGTAGAGCAAAAGGGCTCAGGGCAACTCATTCAAACAGCTATTTATCTAAAGTCTTCCTTAAATTACAAACCCTTTGCACCTCTCATCCCTAGTTCAGAAAATCTCAGTACATGTGCTGTTGAAATCGAAATAAAAGGATCCAAAAACCTCAACATAGTTAACATATATTACCCCCACGGGTGTAATAAAAAAGGAACTACCGACTGGCTAAAATCCCTGGATCATAGCAGGGCACACTGGTGCGTGATGGGTGATTTTAATAATCACCACCCTCTGTGGGACTCTGCTAACCCTAGATACAAACATGCCAATAGCAACCTTGCTGACGTCATTTTGGAAACTGACTTTTGTATACTAAACGATGGCTCGGCAACCAGACTTCCAGACAGAGCTGACCATTCCCCATCAGCAATCGATCTCTCCCTTTGCTCAAATGCCATAGTCACTGACATCGACTGGAACGTTTTCCCGGACGCCCTCGGCTCCGATCACTTACCCATTGTTCTTACCTTCCGCCACTTCGCCCCTAATCGCAATAACTCGGAGGTCAGAAAAAAGTACAATTACAAACAGGCAAATTGGGACAGCTTCCGTGCGGAGCTCGAGGGTGTCAGGGAGGAAACTCTCCTTACGGATGACATCGAAGCCTCTTACAATAATATACGTCAATGTATACTCACTGCTGCCAATAATCACATTCCGCTTAAATCAGTAAATCCTAACTGTAAGGCCAAAAGGAATGAGTGGTGGAATGCAGACTGTGATGAAGCCTTGGCAAACAAGCGATATCACATTAGGACATATCTCAGGCACTGCTCAGACGCTAACTTCACGAATATGAAGTCAGCTGAAATACAATTTAACCAGATCACCGCTGAGGCTAAACTTCAAAACTGGGAAAACTTTGTCCACAAAGAAACTAAAGATTACAAAGACTGTGGCAAAATCTGGAAGAAAATCCGCAGATTTAAATGTAGATACAGAACTAAAGAAAAGCCACTACTATCGGGTGATAAAATGACCACAACTGACTCTGAAAAGGCAAACCTATTAGCAGATACCTTTGCCAAAAATAGTCAATCAAAATCCCTAGATACTGAACGACTCAATTATAGGTTAGATCAGGAGAAGGGTTTCACATACCCCCCAGATGACAACCAGTTGCCTATAAACTGCATGTTTAAGGCAAAAGAAGTCCAAAACGCCATCTCTTCTGTGAAAGACCCAAAAAAATCCACAGGTTTAGACCCAATATCATATCACATGATAAAACATCTACCACCTAACTTTGTTAAGTTGCTCACTCAGTTTTTCAATCTATGCTGGTTAAAGGATACTATCCCCGCAGCGTGGTCAGACTCACAAGTAGTAGCAGTATTGAAGAGCGGAAAACCGGGCAATCTACCTGGCAGTTACCGCCCCATATCACTAACCCCCCACCTCAGCAAGATCTTTGAGCGTGTGGTGAACCAGAGGCTGGAGTTCCACCTCAATAAACACAATATCATTCCTACATGCCAGGCAGGTTTTAGGCAAGGTCGTTCGTGTGCGGACCACATTGTGCACGTCACTGAAAAAATCAAAAAGACCTTGGCACATAGTAATAATTCTCTTCTTGGAACCTTCTTTGATATTAAATCTGCGTACGACAGCGTCTGGCATGCTCGTCTACTCCTAAAACTCGGCAGAATCGGTGTCTCTGGCCACATGTACCAATTCATCAAAAACTTCATCAGCAATCGCAAGATGTCTGTCCGAGTGGGCTCTTCGGTGTCCGAAACCCATGCGCTGGACATGGGGGTTCCCCAGGGCAGTATCATCGCGCCAAACTTATTCAGCATCATGCTCTATGACATTACTTCTGTTAAGGTTGACGGTGCCAGTGTACTTCTGTATGCAGACGACCTCGCCTTAATAGACACTAATAGACCACGCCATAACAGAGTTACCAACACTGTTGACTTATCTTCTTACCAAACTAAAATCGACAACCTCTGTCAATATATGTACACCAACGGCTTCCAACTAGCCTCAAATAAAACAGTCTTTCTTGTTGTCTCCCGTAGACAACTGTACAGGAACTGCAGTATAAAGATAGGTTGTGATATTATCAAACCGAGCTCAGAAGTTAAGTTCCTCGGCGTTATCATCGATACCCGACTTAACTGGACCAGTCATATCGAACATCTGATCAATAAGGCCAACAAGGATCTTTATATCATACGCTACCTGGCGTCCCAATCCTGGGCCAGAGGACGTAAGTGTGTCACAGAGGTAGTGCGGGCATTAATTCGCTCCCGCCTTCTTTTACGGGTGCGAAGCTTATTTCGCGACGCGCCCGGCGCTCATGAAAAAACTGGCTATTATAGAGTGCAGGGCGCTCAAAATAGCTCTGGGACTCTCCCAACAAGCGAGTAAGAGTCGAGTCTACAGCGAGTGTGGGTGGCTGCCCCTTGTGGATGAGATAAAACTCCGTTCAGCTCAGTATGCTGTCAGAGCCCACGCGGTAGAGAACTCTGCCTGCGAGGTCCTGACTGACTTTTTTCCTCAGCACCAAAATTATGAGGCCAACACCAAACATAGCACTCAACTCTTGGCCAAAACGCTACCCTTATCCGACACAGTAAACCGCATTCTAGCCGATAGCGGGGTGAAGGTCAGTGAGCTGGCCAGGGTCCCCCCGCCCTCCTACCCGCCTTGGCTTGAGGAAACCCCTACTATCATATACGACAGTGAAGATAATACTACCAAAAAAGATAACCCCGTCTACCTGGCTACTGTTACAAAAGAAACCCTAAACTACAAATTCTCGGAGCATTTAAAAGTCTTTACTGACGGATCCAAATTTGCAGACGGCAGCGTTGGCTGCGCCTTTGTGATCCCAGATCTCAAAATCTCAAGGAAATATACTCTTAATAAAGACATCTCCATATTCTCAGCCGAGCTATTTGCCTTGCTCATGGCATGCACTTTTATAAATGACCTCCCAGTCACACCGCGTGCGGTAGTTTTCTGCTCTGACTCGCGCTCTTCATTACAAGCTCTGCATCGAAACACATCAAATCGGGCAGAGCTACAAAGAGAAATCCTCTTTATATGTCACCAGTTAATCTCATCCGGCACATCCGTATCATTTCTCTGGGTCCCCTCTCACGTAGGGGTCCGGGGAAATGAACTGGCGGATGTCGCCGCCAAAGAAGCGGCAGAATCTAGCCCAGCTAACACTAACATCGGCTACTCAGTAACCGAGTTCTACAGTAAAATCCGTAAACTCATTCGAAGTCAGTACGTAACATCTCTGTCCTATCAACCCATTGATATGAACGATCTACACCCCGATCTCCCAACAAACCTCCTCACTATCTTCAGACGCCTCCGTGCCGGCGGCTGCCGCTTCCATATCTTTAAAAAGTCCTGCCATTGTGGAGAACCCTATTCATTTCAACACATTTTCGCTCCATGCGCTACAAATAGAATTACCTTTAAAACCTTATATGACCATATGCAGCTCCATGGTCTGAGTCCCCAGGATTATTTGCGCAGTAGCAGTTCTCTAGGCTGGTCACACACCTTGCTGCTGTGCCGACTGGTCAGGGACTCGGACATGGGGCTGTGGGTATAACTAAGCCCAGATTATCACATCAGCGTGTTTCAGTTTGAGGTCGAGTGGCTCCCGCCATCCCTCCTGATTCCAGCGACTACCCTCTAGACAACATATCCTCACCCAAGGCCCACTAGTCGCCAAACTGTACATATTGTTTTTATTACCACGGCCTTCGTGGCTTACATTTTAATCCTTTTATTTGTAAAAAGTTTTGAGATTTATTGTTCGTGTTCCTCTTACTTGCTCATCTATTTGGTTTTATTGGTGATCCTGAAAGGTTCCACTTTTTAACTCGATTTGAATTAAAAAAAAAATCATTTTACAAACCCGTTATTCAAGATATAGAATACAGACTTATAATTCTTACCAAGAAACATCTTAACTACTTTTCATTTTAACAAATTCCACAGAGCATTATCAACTCAACCCCACCCCCTGCCCTCCTCTCCTTATTTTTTTGTTTCTTTCTTTCCTTTTTTTTGAAAGCGGACAAACACTCAAGTCCTTAATGGCTCAAAACCGTAGGACTTTTAATATTAATTTTAATAAATTGATCTGTCTTTGAGGGAGGAGCTTTGAAACAGCGGCTGTTGTTGGTTGCCTGTCTCTGGAGAATGTTTTGGCTCTCATACCCCTCGTAGGCTTTAGGCTTGACTCGGCGCCGAGATACGCTCACCGGGGTGAGGAAGGAGTCAGGGGGTAGGGCAGGTACAAGTCCATTGATGATTTTGAACAGCATCGTCAGGCGAAGTTGCTGACGGCGTTCCTGGAGTGTAGGAAGTTGGAGGTACTCTAGCATCTTGGTGACACAGCCTGGGTCCTTGGACACGTAGTCTTTCGTGATGAACCTAGCGGCTAGGCGTTGGATGCGTTCGAGTCTCTCAACGTCTTGTTTGTAGTAGGGGTCCCAGACCACCGCCCTGTACTCAAGGGTGGACCTGACAAGAGTGATGTAGGCAAGGCGACGGCACTCACGTGGGCAGTTCCAGAGGTTCCGGCGTAAGAAGCCTAGGGTAGATCCTGCCCTCTTGCAGAGACTGGCGATGTGGGGGCCCCACTTCAGGTCGGCTGAGATCTGTATGCCGAGGTACGGGTTCTGTTCGACCTGTTGGAGGATGGTGTCTCCGAGGCTGTAGAAGTAGTTGAATGAAGGCTGTAGAATGAAGTTATTACAGTCCTGCTTATCCGTCATTGCAAACACACTCATGTATATGATGCATACAGTTCTTGCGTTCACCTCTGCTTTACTGTTACACCCAGAGTGTTATGTTGCTCTCAAATTTGTTTGCCTACTATTACTATTTTACTCAACGGAAAGACAAGACAAGACTTGTATTATTAGTCTGTCTGTGGCTGTGCATGCAGGCCCCTGACTTTGCAAATCTATGCACTGCTTCTCAGAATGTATCTGTATGCTATGTTATTTGCTTTGCCTCACATATGTATCACATGTGTGCAGGTACTGGCATTACTTGCAGTAGCAACCGTGGCAGGGTGGAGCAGCAAAGGAGTGACGTACAGAGACCTGCACCGCAGTGACTTCAGCGTTCTCGGCAACATCAACTTTTTCATTGCAATTGCTGTCATCTCCATCATTTACCTTGCCATCAATGTGGCTGTCATTCTGCTGAACAAGCCGCTTGTTCCGCCTAGATTAGTAAGACCAGAACTATAGAAGCCTGACAGTGAAAAATGAATACATCACGGTACTTGACAGTTTCAGCTTTTCACGCATTATGCAGTTTTTACTCAACAATTTTTGAGTAACTTGGGGTGAGCCAGCCACCTTTTTTTAAATTAACAAAGGCAGAGTGGTGCCATACTATCGCTTTTTTGTACAAGTAAGCACTTTTACTTCAGCGATTCTTCATTTCAGTACTGCAATTAACATGGCAGGCACAACGTGTCTAGCAGCTATGGCTGTAAACTTAAGTTAAACATTGAAATCTCGTGGCACTCGCTCTTTTTGATGTGTATCGCTGAAACTATCAAAGAACTCTTTTCTCTGTTTTTTTATCACTTTGACGTTTGAGGGTAGCTGGAGGATGCGTGTGTGTGATTGAGCGCTGGTGGACAGCCGTATGTGTGTGTATCTGTCTGTATGTCTGTCTGTGTGAGTGTGCATGTCACATGATGTGTGAAATCAGTTTGCTGATAATGGTAGCTACTGAACATTTTTCATTGTTACTGTTAGGGATGTAGTTATTTTACCTGCCAAGTATCCCTACATTACAGGTGGCCTGCCATGACAGGTATATATCAGCTAAACAAATAATAGACAAAGGGACAACAGAAGGTGACGTTTCTTTAGAGGTGTCCTGTCATCTGAGATACATCTAGTGTGTTTTTACTAAATTTATTTTACACTTATTCCATGTCTGGCAAATTGTAACTGGTTTCACAGTCTCCATGTCTTTCCATGAGGTCAGTTTTACACTTAGTAATCATGTCACTTGATACTTCATCTGCACTTTTTCATCCACAGGATCTCTCAGTGTGTGGAGTTCTCAGCACTTTGCTTCTGTTGTCGTCTGTGATACTGGCAGTGTCTCTGACAAAGCTTGGCGGCTCCACGGCAGTCCAAGAAGCTGGCCTGCTTTTCCACAGTATGGAGTCTGGCTTGGTAAGTTCATTGTAATTGGTATACCTGAGCATAATCAGTGAGTCATAGTAATGAGCAGTGTTTGTCTGTATGGGCGGGCGGCAGGCCATCTATTTGCGACAAAAGCCTTAACATTGAGTTGTTTTGCAGATGTTTTTGAAGCTAGAGCTTGAATTTTGAAAATTGCATCTGGTGTTTGATGACTTCCAGACATGACCAACGTTACGAATTGTTAAGGTCGTAGTGGAGTCAAGATTTGGTCAGAAATGAAAAACTATCACAGTTTTGATGCTAGATCTTTGAAACTTCACATACCTGCTGGTTTAAGGACCACTACACATACGTTTGCTCAACCTTGATCAAATGTCAAGGTCACAATGGAATCAAACCTTGACCGATCAGCAGGAAATGCATTTTTGTAAACTTTCATGGATCTAGAGCAGCAGACATTTTGTTTTGGATTCATATTACTTATGATAAAGATATGTCTTTTGAGCAATTGCATTTCTTATTTGTATTTTTTGGCTGTGTGTGTGCGTTTCATTTTTCTTTACAACGACGTGTACGTGTGTGTCAATGTAATCTCTTGGCTTCTTGCTTTGTGGGTAATATCCCTTTATAACACAGCTAGCCCAGTCACTGACCTGTCCTGTTTTGCTGTTGCAGGCGTTTGGTTTCATGGTCAGTGCGTGTATGGTCTGCAGTACGTGGTTTGCCTTCAGAGCCAAGATGGTGGAGGGAGAGATTCCCCCTGAACAGTCACGCTCTATTGCAGAACTGCCAGGAGACATTCCAACATAAAGCCAGAAGCAGAAGAAACTTGACTGGTCGGCAACACAAAAGTTGTAAGGGTTCTTCAGGACTGTGACAGTTGCAGAGTGTGGTGATTTTGAATTATTCTTGTGAGGAAGTGATGTTGTTGGAAGAAGCAATCATGTTGAATTTTCCTGGAAGAAAATAATTCAGTTGTTTGGTTGTAATTTTAGAAGAATACTCATTGTGATGCATTGTTTACCAAAGCAATCCCTTTTTGCTGTGTGCTTGGAAGAAGCCGTTATGTTCATTTTTTATAGGAGGAAGTACATTGTAAGCATTTTGATATGTACTTGGAAGAAAAATTCAGTGTGATGCATTCTTAAATGAAGCAATCCTTTTTGGAGTGTGCTTTGTGGAAGACATCGTCTTGATGTGTTCTTGAAAGAAGATTCTTTGTGATCATCCTTTAACAAAGCACATTTTTAGTCATGTTCAATGGGGAAGCAATCATGTTGGTGTATCATTAATGTGATTTTGGGGAAAGAAATCATGTTGATGTGTTCCAGGGGCATGCATGTGTTCTTGGCTGAAGCAATCTTTTGAGTGTGACACTGACAGTCTAACTTATTCTTTGGGTCAGAATACAAATAGTTTACAATTATTTAAGATAAAAGAAAAACAAGTCGCGTAAGGCGAAAATACAATATTTAGTCAAGTAGCTGTCGAACTCACAGAATGAAACTGAACGCAATGCAACGCAGCAAGACCGTATACTCGTAGTCCACCGCTCACGGCATAGGCAGTGAAATTGACAAGAAGAGCGGGGTAGTAGTTGCGCTAAGAAGGATAGCACGCTTTTCTGTACCTCTCTTTGTTTTAACTTTCTGAGCGTGTTTTTAATCCAAACATATCATATCTATATGTTTTTGGAATCAGGAACCGACAAGGAATAAGATGAAAGTGTTTTTAAATTGATTTGGACAATTTAATTTTGATAATAATTTTTATATATTTAATTTTCAGAGCTTGTTTTTAATCCAAATATAACATATTTATATGTTTTTGGAATCAGCAAATGATGGAGAATAAGATAAACGTAAATTTGGATCGTTTTATACATTTTTATTTTTTTTTACAATTTTCAGATTTTTAATGACCAAAGTCATTAATTAATTTTTAAGCCACCAAGCTGAAATGCAATACCGAAGTCCGGGCTTCGTCGAAGATTACTTGACCAAAATTTCAACCAATTTGGTTGAAAAATGAGGGCGTGACAGTGCCGCCTCAACTTTCACGAAAAGCCGGATATGACGTCATCAAAGACATTTATCAAAAAAATGAAAAAAACGTTCGGGGATTTCATACCCAGGAACTCTCATGTCAAATTTCATAAAGATCGGTCCAGTAGTTTAGTCTGAATCGCTCTACACACACACACAGACACACACACGCACACACGCACACACACACGCACATACACCACGACCCTCGTTTCGATTCCCCCTCGATGTTAAAATATTTAGTCAAAACTTGACTAAATATAATGAGACATTTTGCAATTGTTAGTTTCACTGAAGCTACTTGTAGCATATTGCACAATCATGATAAGAGTTGACATTCTTCTCTGTTCCTTCCTTGATAAAGTATACAATTACAGCAGGCTTTTACTGTGTTAGTTATTTGACCAATTGTAAAATTATCGTATGCTGTTACTCTGTTCGTTTTTTGACAAAGTGTACAATTATTATATGCTTTTACATCGTTCCTAATCTTTGACAAAGTGTACAGTTATCTTGTGCTTCTACACTGTTTCTTCATTGGCAAAGTGTAAAAGTACCATATATGCTTTTCTCTTTTAGTTCTTTGACAAAGTTGTACAATTATCTTTAGATTTTACAATGTTAGTTCCTTGACTAAATGTTTCAAAGACTTATTCTATCATTATTGATCACAGTATTTTCTTTCATGAAATTCCCTGCTGTTCATATCACGTGGATTCTCAGGTTGTTGAATATTCTCGGAGCATACATATCTGTGTGTTTAGTATAGTAAATCCAGTACATGTTCAGTTTGGCTTGGAGGTTTCTCCTTTTACCCTTGTTAAGTGTTTCTTGTGTAGAATATAGTCAATGTTTGTAAAGATTTTAGTCAAGCAGTATGTAAGAAATGTTAAGTCCTTTGTACTGGAAACTTGCATTCTCCCAGTAAGGTCATATATTGTACTACGTTGCAAGCACCTGGAGCAATTTTTTTATTAGTGCTTTTGTGAACAAGAAGCAATTAACAAGTGGCTCTATCCCATCTCCCCCATTTCCCCGTCGCGATATAACCTTGAACGGTTGAAAACGACGTTAAACACCAAATAAAGAAAGAATGTACTTGTGTCCTTTCTATGGTAATTTCAAATGGATTGTTTATAAAAGGACATGCAAATGACATGTATCAGTTCTTTGTGAACAAAACCGTTGCATTAGTGATGTTCTCACACTTGAGACAAAAACATTGCTGTCACTAGGTCAGGGGAAAGATGATTTTGAGCAAGATTTTAGAAACTAAGGTACATAAGTACTACTCTAAATACAGAGGACAACAACCAGAGTAAATGATAGTTCTACAAAACCAGTCTCTCTTTTTGATTTGTAGCAGAACAAAGTTTGATAAGGCCAAAAAAAAAAAATTGTCTGTTTAGGGTAACATGACCAAAAAAAGTAGGGTCGGTAGGTAGGTAGGTTTTTTTTGTTTTTTTGTTTTTTTGTTTTTTGTGTAAATGCTATGTTGGCTGAACATTCACTTCTTATATTTGATGAATACATGTTTCAAAACTAACGTATATTAAATGAAACGCCAAATGTCTCTTTTTAGCATTTTTACCTCTTTTTTTTTCTTTTTTTTTTTTGAAATCCAAAAAAAAGTTTTTGGGTCGGCGCCAAATCGATAGGGTCGGTCGGGTTACCCTAAACAGACAATTTTTTTTTTTTGGCCTAAGCTAAAAAGGCATATCCTTAGAATATTGAGTGTAACATCAGAAAAAATGGTGGTGTGCTTGTTATAATATTGTTCTCTTCAGAGTTCTCAAGCATTGTGTTTCTGCTGTTGTTTCGATGGGCGCAGTGGTAAGACGTCGGCCTCCTAATCGGGAGGTCGTGAGTTCGAATCCTGCCTGGTGGGTTAAGAGTGGAGATTTTTCCGATCTCCCATGTCAGTTTATATGCAGACCTGCTAGTGACTTAACCCCCTTCGTGTGAACACGCAAGCACAAGACCAAGTGCGCACGGAAAAGATCCTGTAATCCATGTCGGAGTTCGGTGGGTTATGGAAACACAAAAATACCCAGCATGCCTACCCAACGAAAGCGGAGTGAAGCTGACTATGCTCTCAGAGTATAGTGTGGGGAGCCCAAATGGGCAAATGAGCTCACACGTCACCAGAATTTCTGAAACGCTGAAGAAGAAGAAGAAGAAGCTGTTGTTTCCTCTGAGTAACCTAGGTTTATGTTTCATGTCTTTGGTGAAAGACATGAAATACTGAATACCTCTGTAGATTGTTTGATACCATGGAATTAATTGTAACCCTTTCGCTGCCTGTTGGGCATTAGCTGACGTCCTGGGTAACTTGCTTTAACGGACAACAAACCGTTCAGTAAATCCCAACAGAAGAAGAAAAAACAGAACAAAATGTGTGTTTGTTTATATATCAAGGGCATACTCTGAGAATGTCAATTCAGGTAAACACAGATAATTTGTGTACAAATATTTCCTGGCAGTGAACAGGTTTGAACTAGGTGGACAAGTAACAATTCTTCTCTTTTCTTACAGTTTTCATGTGTTGTTTGTCTTTTTCACCAGTTTTTGTCCAAAGGTGATTTACAGTGTTCAGAATCTCAAAAGTATTGAAGTAGCCAAATGAGAATGAACAAGAACAATCTATATTTTTGTGGTGTTGCGAATCTCAGTATATTTTATTTGGCATGTAAATGTGTGCAAATATCATGGGATTTGTAAGCCATGTATTTTTTTCTGAATTGAAAGTGGAGAATTCTTGCATGCATGAATGCGTTTTGTTGAATAGTAACAGAGAGAAAGGAAAGTAGAATGCAAGAAGTACATGTAGAGTTAAAGGAAGAGATAGAAAGAGGGACAGATGCTAGTGTGTGTGTGTGTGTGTGTGTGTGTGTGTGTGTGTAGATGGGATGATAGCACGTAAAGAACAAGCAGAATCAAAGTAACAGGATCGAATGACAGGGTTAGGAATTAGTCAAGGGAGATAAACTGCCAGGAGATGTAAACTACAGAAAAACGGTCAAATATTTCTCTGCTATCTCCTAATTGCCTCGACCTTTCTTTGACCTCTGTATATGTTGTTATGATGTTATATTGTTGTTCAACTTAACAAAGTCTGTGGTCCTCTCATATTTTCTTTTGTTTGTTCTGCTTTGCTGTGGGATACTTAATTCTGTCTCGAGAATATACCGTGCTTTTTTCTGTGTTGATTCTGTTTAAAGTAATAATGATATGTTTGTGTTCATACAATGCACTGTTATTTTGTACTGGATTCACCTAAAAGACACCTTAAGTTTGTCATTCCACTCAAATATGTAACATTTAAGTTTATTTATGGTAAAAGTGAGTTGTATTTGTAGGTCCTTTACACCATCTCAGAACAATGACGCACATAATTGTGCAATTTTGCTCTGAAAATTTCCTATCTGCTTCTTTTGTTTTGTTGTCATTGTGAAGTATTTGTTTGTTTTTGTATGTGTGTTTGGTGAATATAGATACTGATACTGAAATGACATGGTGCTGTTAAATTTGTTAAAGGCATGTGTGTGTGTGTGTGTGCGTGTTTTAGTGTTTGTTCATCCTGAATACACAGAATGTTCATTTTAATTTTGAGCATTCAAAAGATCAGTTACTTTGGTTTAGAGCTGCACATTGAAAGCTGTGCATTATTTGCAGTGGCGGATTTAGGGGGGGCTAAGGAGGCCCGGGCCCTCCCTTCAGGGGGGGGAAAAAAAAAAAAGAGAGAGAGAGATTATTAAATGACAGTTTCTGAGCTCAGGTGGCCCTAGATTGCAGCATTTTGCTTCCTTGAGAAAAACAATTCCGGGGGGGGGGGGGGAGGGGCATGCCCCCGGACCCCCCAAGCATGTTCGGGCGCTTCGTGCCCTCAGTTAGGGCCATTTGCGCCCTCAATTCAGGCGCCTTCAGGTTTGTGCAAAAACGTTTTGGTGGGCCCCCCCTTCCTTAAGATCCTGCATCCCCCCTTGATTTGTACTGCTTTGTTCTAATACTGTAAACGAATTCCAAGAATAACTGTCGGGTTTGGTGGGGGTGTGACTTAAACATGTGGACAAGGAGCACATGTACATTATTTGTCTCTCTTAAACAGGGATGAAAATTCTCCGTTTTTTCCGACTTTTCCGATTATTTTCAATGGGCCATCCGATTTATTTGTGCGATTCCGTTTTTTGGCTCACGAAGTGTAGCCTATGCGATCGTAACTTTGTCTGTCTGTGCGTTTGTGCGTGTGTATGTCTGTGGTAGAAACTTTAACATTTCGTCATTTGAAGACGTCACATTATGGCGTAAGAGGGTTAGACGTCACGCGAAGGAATTACTGAAAGTCTCGGTCATTGTTTTTTGAGCGGGCCGAGACTAGTTGGCAGTCGTGTCGTAGATTGTTGACACTCTCTCTCTCTCTCTCTCTCTCTCTCTCTCTCTCTCTCTCTCTCTCTCTCTCTCTCTCTCTCTCTCTCTCTCTCTCTCTCTCTCTTTATTTTGCACCCACTGACATTTTTTTTCCCGGGGCAGCATGCCCCTGGACCCCTCCCCCCCCCTAGTAGTCTGAAAGTGATATAAAATTCTATATATATATATATATATTTCATGACAATACCAGCTTGTTGTAATCCCTTTTTAATGCCTGAAAAAGAAGTAGATTTGCTTTCAAATGAGCACCAGATTGCTTCATTTTGTATGTATTTTGGGGCCATGTTTGAATCCAATTTTAAGGCTCAGATAGCCCCAGATTGCACCAAATTGCACCCTTGAAAAAAAAAATTTCCGGGGGGGCATGCCCCCGGACCCCCCTAGAAGTCTTGGCGCTTCGCGCCTTCGAATTTTTTTTCAGTTTTTTTTTTCTTCAGTTTTCATGCCTGCTTAAAGCAAGGGTTTTCACTCTTTCACAACCGGCATACAAACACCACACGTGCAGTTATTTCCGAACATCGTCGATTGCCCCCACACAAATGTATACAAAGCATACCGGTACACATAGAGAGCTAGGGTTTTGAATGAAAAGGAACAACAAGCAACATCCTGTTTGTCAAGGCTGCACTGAAAATTAGGAAATTCTGAAAATATTACCCAGTAAACAAATGTGTACACGGACGCTGATATACGCAGGCTTATACATGTTATGTGACTAGACCATCCTTTCAACTTGGCACAAATACGAGAAATCTTAAATCAGCTACTTACAGTGCCTTCCTGTGCAGAGCGCCAAGAGGATATGAAGAAGCATGACGTCGTTTGGAGATGTTTCGTTGAATTACGAACACCATTTGATGTGACGTGTGGAAAGGATTTGAATTTTGTTTATTTTACCCTTCTGAGTTAAGATTTTGTTGAATGTACAAATTCGCACGGGATAGATAGAGTTACTTCTTTTCAACAGTGCGAATCTTTTGCTCATACAATTTTGCAGATTAACACAACAAATCTGATTGTATAATTTATCAGTGACAAAAGTAATTCAGTGATAAATAAAAACTCCCACTTGCGCAGAAAGCAGCCAGGCTTGTAACCCCCCGCGGGTTAGGGGGAAGAATTTACCCGATGCTCCCCAGCATGTCGTAAGAGGCGACTAACGGATTCTGTTTCTCTTTTTACCCTTGTTAAGTGTTTCTTGTATAGAATATAGTCAATGTTTGTAAAGATTTTAGTCAAGCAGTATGTAAGAAATGTTAAGTCCTTTGTACTGGAAACTTGCATTCTCCCAGTAAGGTAATAATTATATTGCATGTACTACGTTGCAAGCCCCTGGAGCAAATTTTTGATTAGGCCAAAAAAAAAAAATTGTCTGTTTCTGGTCACCCGACCGACCCTAAATTTCGGCGCCGACCCTAAACTTTTTTTTTCCAAACTCAAAATGTTTTTATATTTTTTTGGTGGTAAAGGACAGGGTGAGAAAATGAACAACAAAAACGTGTGAAAACGAAAGTCCGCTGACGATTTGTAAATGTGTTGAGTGTCTTGTCTCTATGTATAGTGAATCCAGTCTCTTTGCGCGATTTTTAAAGTTAGTTTTATTGGTCTACATTTGGGGTAAAAAAAAAAAATAAAAAAAAAATCCCGACCTACCGACCCTATTTTTTTTAGCCATGTTACCAGAAACAGACAATTTTTTTTTTTTGGCCTTAGTGCTTTTGTGAACAAAAAACAATTGACAAGTGGCTCTATCCCATCTCCCCCCTAAATTCCCCGTCGGGATTATAACCTTCGTGGTTGAAAACGACGTTAAACACCAAATAAAGAAAGAAAGAAAGCCAGGCTGTAGAATGTTGGCATGCAACTAAAATAGTGGGATACTCTTATCTCATGCAGAAGCCTGGACAGAGTTTTGGTGGTGGTCTGCAAGGAAAGAAAGTAATCTGTTATTAGATAACATATATTAAATAAAAAGAAATAGAAAAGTAATCCATTGGAAAGGAGACGACCAGAGTAAATTCTGCTACCTCAACTCACATACACTCATACACCCTTAGGCACCACCACCAACAACACCACCCCCCACACACACATACACACACACATGCGAATACAAAATACATCATTAAATCTATTTTATTAAAAAAACAAAAACGATTTAAGTTATTCAATGAACACAAAAAAGTTATAATATTAAGTTATAGTTAAAAAAAAAACCACTAACACACACAAAAACAACAGGAAATATAAAGCGGAAATGAATAAACACAGTCAGGAGACTATAGCCAGTCTAACTCCAAAGGCAAACATTGTTATAAGTATTTTGTGATAAAACTGTCCCTTCTTGACTTAATTTTCAGAAACGGAGCATGAATTTAATTTTTGTTAAAGGGGGGGGAGGGGGGGGGGGCGTGTTCAATGCAGACCACTGTTTTGGGGTTTCGGGTTAACGTGGAGAACCCATAGTTCTTCGATGGTCACAAATCGTTGAAGAAGGTATGCAGAATCAGCTTTATTTTGAAGGAGATTGACAAGCCATTGTTATAAGGCGCGTTTGCTTTTGATATTGTGTCAAAAGTGTTGATACCTCCCGCATTGCCAGAACCTGTATCAGAACGGGCTGAACACTTGCAGATGAGACGGCGGGTGTAGTCGCTTTGTTTCTCACACTGTCAGGTGTCAGTCTGCCATAACGTACCACATCATTCACCCTGGTAACGGTTTCATTAGCACTTGCAGGTCTTTCACAACGCTGGTCGTCTTCAACGCTGTATATTACTCGTTTAAATTCTTCTGTAGATTTTGTGATGATGACATTTGGAAGTGCCTTCTCCAAGTAAGCCTTCACAATATCCCCATGAACATCTTCGAGGTTTAAGCGGGGTTTTTTTACAAGTATTTTACTACCGCACAGTATTTTGCCTATTTTCCAAGGCTGCGGCAACTCAGTGGACCTTTTTGTTTGCTGATAACGTAACGTCATATAATGACGCTATACATGGTACTTTAATTGCATGTTACCTTATATATAAGAGACAGGTGCAAATGTATGCCATGTTTCAGATCTCTAGCTAACCTTAATTCTTCATGTGTAGGCTACGAACTGTTGAGACAACCCACGTAATAATTGTTTTCATTGTGTGTTTATTCTGTAGCCATTGTACACAACAAGTTAGGATCATTACCGTCCTGCTAAAAATATTTGTCTACTTTCAAAATAAGCAATAGTTCTCGTCGTGGCAAGTTTTCAAGCAGAAATAGACCAAAATTGACCCCAGATCACCCCATACCTTTGTCCATACCTATAGCTCTTCCCGCCCCGCTCCCCCTCCCCCGGCGCCTTCAAGAAAAAAGCACCCCACACCCCACAATATTCGACACCACTGAACAGTTATTTGTTCTTTGGCTCCGCATAATTCAAGCCACAGTGACCTCAGCAAAAGAAAAACTAACAGCAGTCAGGATTAATCGCCGGAGGAAAATTAACGGCGAACCAACGGCTTATACGACGGCTGAGCCAACAGTGATTACACAATGCCAGACACCCGTTTCTCCGCTCAGGCAAGAATAGCCGCTAAGGCCTTAGGGGAGTGCCTCTATGAAACGAGTTGTCCTAGCTAAGCAAAAATTCAATAAGCTTGCCTGACATTGAAAGAGTCATCGGGATTGCCGAAAGCGTTGCAGCCGCAGCCATGTTTTCTCGCGTGTGAGCACCTCCAGAAAGATGCTCGCCCTTTTCTCGTTGAATCCGTTAGCCTTCCTCGTCGCGAGATGAACTGTCAAGTATTTCTCTGGTATCTTCCAACTGCCTCCTTACTTTGATCTCTGTATATATATATATATATATGTTGTTGTGATGTTTCATTGTTGTTCAACTTAACAAAGTCTGTGGTCCTCTCTTGTTTGGCTTTACTCACACTTTAAGAAACGGGGGTCAGGAGTACCAAGAACAACGAAGCAGAAGTCCTTATACTTAACGTGTGAATGATTGGCAACGCTCGGTTTTTCGATAACGGCCAACGAAGCGCGCTACCAACACAAGTGAAATGTATTTGTTTAGTGTGGTATAAGCTGTGCTGACTTATTGGCAGAGAGATTTCGTACAAGTACAGTAAACACAGAGATACGTAGGCCTAATACCCATACCACGGAGACACCATATTATGCAAAGAAAAGACGTTTGTTCTTTTGTTTTTAGCTTGACCAGGGACCTATGTCTATGGCTTGACTAAATGTAAAAAGGGAACCCAAATCAAACCTGCATCTTGTTTTTTCACGACAACCTTCTGGTGATGTTTCTTCCCAAATTTGGTCTTTTTCTTAATCACAATTGAGGCTTTACTTGTACAATGATTGGACTCAATCTCATCCTATCAGATCTGGACAGGCGTTTACATCGGAGAAGACCATCCCTACGTACGCTAGTTCACATACCAACAATGAACAGCTTGGTTTCTCGTGTGCACAGTTGATTTTTATACGCCAAGAAGACGAATCAGGTTGAATTGGGTATAGAAAGTCGAACCCAGAATCCGAAATTAAGTTCCATAAAGGACATGTTCACCTTTTTCCATAACAGTCGTCTTTACCATTTCTAAAACCTTACTCGCAAAGGTTAACACATATTCAGAACTAGAATGAATACCCGCTTCGCCGGGTAGCCGGCTTCGCCGGGAAGAAGTACTTAGAGCCGTACGCCGGCTTCGCCGGGTCCGAACTATGGACCCGCCAAGCTTAGGTCCCTCCCAGATTCGTGGAATGGGAACAGCACGAAAATGATTCAGTGGCCATAATGCCATTCCTGACCATATCGAGTCCCATCCTTGTCGACGAATGTAACCGTGTTAATCACCTTTGGAGGCGAACTCCACTCAAACAGGACTGAGCAAGTTATGGCTTCTCAAAGGAAGGCCAGTACATAAATTTACACAAAAGCCGCCAGACCACATCACAAACAGAACTGAAGAATGCACAGGTGTTGCTTACATAGAGACACACACACTTACACACACACACACACAAACACAGAGAAGCCGTATCTATAGAGAGATAGATGACAGTGTATTTTTCGCGTGGCTATAAATTGATTCGACCTTTGCACTTTTACAGTGAGGATAATTTACGGGTCCAATTTACGTTCTGTACACTGCGTTGACCTTCTAAAAATAGGTAACAGTAACAGAACGCCGGGAATATCCGAAGACGCTCAGCGCAGTGGACAGCGCAGTGTAGTAACTTACAACTGAACGGGAAAGCCACACGAAGGAAGGGAGATAAACGCCAAACACTGGAGAAGATAAGGAAGAGTTACTTATAATGGTGAAATGAACCCAAAAACGAAAATGAGTTCAGCGCTGCGCGCTGAGAGCACGTGTTGAAATATCTCATCGATGATATTGTGTCCGGGGTGTAGCTGAATACGGTGTCCAAATTTGAAAAAGATCCACCGAGAACTTTGGCGTTGTGATGTGGTGTAGCGGCTATGGTGTGTCGGTATGGGGGCCCGGGTAAGCTGAGGTGGAACCAAAATAGCTGAGGTGGAACCAAAATCGGTTCCGCGCTGCGCGCTGAGAGCACGTGTTGAAATATCTCATCGACCAGGTTGTGTCCAGGGTGTACCTGAATATGATCACCAAATTTGAAACAGATCCATCGAGAACCTTGGCCGCGCATCGCGCACAGACACACAGACAGACAGACAGACAGACACTAGTCGTATATATATATAGAAGACTAGAGGAATACCCGGCTTCGCCGGGGTGAATCGCGAGACAGAGACAGACAGCGTGGCGGTTCATCACAATCACCTCTGCAAGCGAAGTCCTGTCAAACGGGATTGAGAATTTTAGAGCTTATTTCTTAGCCCTATATTATCTGTTGTGGCTTCTCAAATGCCAGAACATACAGACAGACAAAAGCCGCTAGACCCCATCACAAACAGAACTCTACAATCAACAGGTTTTTTCCCCCACACACACACACAAACACACACACAGAGAAGCCGTATATATATATGCATATCTGTATCTATAAATATATAGAGATAGGTGAGAGTGTATTTTTCGCGTGGCTATAAATTGATTCGACCTTTTCACTTTGACAGTAAGAACAACTTACGGGTGCAAGGGAAGCGTTCTGGACAGCGCAGTGACATTCTAAAATAGTCACTCTCAGAAACGGGAATTTGGGGTGAACGGCGCGACAGAGACAGACAGCGTGGCGGTTCACCACAATCACCTTTGAAAGGCGAAGTCCTGTCAAACGGGATTGAGAATTTTAGAGCTTATTTCTTAGCCCTATAATATCTACTGTGGCTTCTCACATGCCAGAACATACAGACAGACAAAAGCCGCTAGACCCCATCACAAACAGAACTCTATAATACATAGGTTTTTGCCTACACACACACACAAACACACACACACACAGAGAAGCCGTATATATATATGCATATCTGTATCTATAAATATATAGAGATAGGTGAGAGTGTATTTTTCGCGTGGCTATAAATTGATTCGACCTTTTCACTTTGACAGTAAGAACAACTTACGGGTGCAAGGGAAGCGTTCTGGACAGCGCAGTGACATTCTAAAAATAAATAGTAACTTACAACTGAACGGGAAAGCCACACGAAGGAAGGGAGATAAACGCCAAACACTGGAGAAGATAAGGAAGAGTTACTTATAATGGTGAAATGAACACAAAAACGAACATGAGTTTAGCGCTGCGCGCTGAGAGCACGTGTTGAAATATCTCATCGATGATATTGTGTCCGGGGTGTAGCTGAATACGGTGTCCAAATTTGAAAAAGAACCACCGAGAACTTTGGCGTTGTGATGTGGTGTAGCGGCTATGGTGTGTCGGTATGGGGGCCCGGGTAAGCTGAGGTGGAACCAAAATAGCTGAGGTGGAACCAAAATCGGTTCCGCGCTGCGCGCTGAGAGCACGTGTTGAAATATCTCATCGACCAGGTTGTGTCCAGGGTGTACCTGAATATGATCACCAAATTTGAAACAGATCCATCGAGAACCTTGGCCGCGCATCGCGCACAGACACACAGACAGACACACAGACACACAGACACACAGACACACAGACACTAGTCGTATATACAGCCTGTTCCAAAAGAAACGCAACCAACCTGTTTCCAAAATCAAAGTGCAAAATTTATTTCGCAAATAATATTTCATGAAGTTACATATTTCATTTTTGATACATTTCCAAATCACAACATGTGGAACAAAACAGGTTTAACCATAAAAGTGGAAAACAATGACAATTGAAGCACAATTTGTCCCTTTTCTGACGCAGCTGTCTTTTCTGCGTTTAATAACGGATGTGTCCTCCACCAGCGTTTCTTTTGCAAATAATATTTCATGAAGTTACATATTTCATTTTTGGTACATTTCCAAATCTTTTCATGACCTGACTGACTGCTTGGGCCGTTTGGCCAGCGGCAAGCATGCCAATAGCACGCTCTCTTTCATTTTTAGACAAACGAGGCATTCTGCCGTCAGTCCAGCTGAAGAAGTCACTGCTATTTTCTACTGTATTGCCAGCTCAATTGAAACTTGAGTTGTCCCTATGTCGTCACGTATGTAACTTCATGAAATATTATTTGCAAAATAAATTTTGCACTTTGATTTTGCAAACAGGTTGGTTGCGTTTCTTTTGGAACAGGCTGTATATATAGATGCAAGTCAACAGGACGTATGTACGCTGTACCGCTTCATGAAAAATAGTGTCATCTATAACTCCTGCGAATTAATCCGAGTTGTTGATCACAGGAATAATAGATGACGCTATTTTAATATTAAAAAAAATGATACATTGCTAGAGGAGCCCGTCGTTGAAATCATGTTCCAGACTATCACATTTAGCGGAATACAAAAATTTATTAGGTTTCCAACACACGCACGCACGCACGCTCTCACGCACACACACACACACACACACACACACACACACACACACTCACGCACATACACACACACACACACACAGACAGACACACCCAATCTTTCTCTTTCTTTCTCTCTCTCAATCTCTCTCCCTCTGAGTATCCTCCTCTCTCTCACTCTCACTCACTCTCTCTTTCTCTCTCTCTCTCCCTCTCTCTCTCTCTCTCTCTCTCTCTCTCTCTCTCTCTCTCTCTCTCTCTCTCTCTCTCTCTCTCTCTCTCTTACAGGCAGGATCAGGGCAAGTGTAACTTTACAACGAAGGGTTTTATTTTTCCAGTCATTTGAGCTGAGCAAATATTTTCATAATTGTTGTGCATGAAATTTCGTTCGTCCACGACCATTCTACAAAGTTTCGAGTCTGTAGGTAAAATGGTCCAACATTTACCTTTTCTCCAAAATGTGTACCAAATGAGACCAAAATGGTCAATTGCATGAAGGCTTCCTGTCCAGGGATTGCCGTGAACCTAGCTGTAACTTCGTTCTTCACGTTACCGATGAAAAAGGGGACGAAGGGGGTGTTTGTGTATACTCAGACATTCAGATAATCCAAAAGGTAAAAGTCTGGAGGGTTTAAATTTGGCAATTATTGCTACCGCTAAATGTCAAACCTCGTTCTGTTGAGTCGATCGCCGAATTTGGAAACTGTTTTTGAAATTAGACAAAAGTTTGATCTACAGAATTGCTACTCTGTGAAAGGGTCATGCATAGGCTGAAATGTATGTCCCCCAAATATAAAGGGATTCGGTCAACAGGTTTAGAAGTTATTAGCATTAATTGAGGGTTGCATATTTTTTGGTCACCCTATAGCTGTATGTTGGAATTTGCACAATACAAACAAAACTCCGTGTGAAGTAACACTGCATTAGACGTGCGCAATCTTTAATCCATAAATCACACAAGTTACCTGTCTACGCACAAAAAGTAATCGTTATTTATAACAGCACACGTCTTCCTCTGCAATCGCCGTCTACAGGTTTATGGCGACAAAAAGGAAAGAGTCAGCGAAGTAAATTAGCCATTAATACCAATCAAAGCCTTCAGACCGGGACATTTTGAATTACAACGACAAAGCACAGGCGCTGGGTTTCTAACCTTCGAGTGATTATGAAGTGTTGACGTCTGGATAATAATAATAATGATAATAAATGAGCATTTATATAGCGCAACATCATAACTTTACAATTATGCTCTTTGCGCTTGACACATTTAAAAAATTAAAACACAGTTATACAAGCATTTACATCAGTCTACATTCATAGTCAACAACGGATAGGTCGAATGGCCGTTCTCTATAGAAATTGAACTATCGGAGACTTATGGAAGAGAAGAGGGAACATTACGGTAAAACATGTAGGCTTAAATGGACATATAATGCTAGCAAAATTGGTCCTGAGGGATATAAGCGTCCGAAATTTGCATTTTAAGTTTCGATTCCGTCTCATTCACTTGTTCGTCTGCCAGTTTCTTCTTCTGTAAGCCCCCTTCTCCTCTCTCTTACTTCCTATCTCTCCCTCCCCCCTCCCTCCTTTCCACCCTCTCTCTCTATCTCTCACACACACACACACACACACACACACACACACACACACACACACACACACACACACTTGATGGTTTGTTTGATTTTTAATACATAACGATAAATGCTTTATAAATAGTCACAGCTTGGTCTTACTACTTAAACTCAAATATGCTAATATGTCAGTTATACACTTATAATACGTACATGTGTACAAGCGAATCAAATAGACATACAGACAAACAAACACTTCAAACAAACAATCAAACAAGTATAACGCAAAATGTCAATGCTAGATTATGTGCCAACAGGACAGCACTATACAAACCGGTAGGGGAATGGGTCATCTTGAACACGCGGCCAGTACAACTGGCCTTGACACGGAACGATTCAAGGGGGGCAATCTCAAGTCATCTGAAAGAGGGAAATCCAAACGCAATCCGCCTTGTTCGATTTTATGGGCTTGGACGATAGAGAGAAATAAGAAAAGCAAAAGCTGGAGTCCAGTCTGGACGAAACTGCTATCAAGAACGCAGAATTGATTTTTTCTGAGTTTTTATTTTAGCCGTAAGCGCAATTTCTCATTTCGAATTTCTCATAACTGCTGTTCACCGCAGTGAAACCAACAAAGGGGTCTCACTCTGGAAGAGTTTCCTGCTCCGATAAACATGACGCTTACGGCTAAAAAAAAACCTCAGAAAAAATCAATTCTGCGTTCTTGATAGCAGTTTCGTCCAGACTGGACTCCAGCTTTTGCTTTTCTTATTTTTCTCTATCGTCCAAGCCCATAAAATCGAACAAGGCGGATTGCGTTTGGATTTCCCTCTTTCAGATGACTTGAGATTGCCCCCCTTGAATCGTTCCGTGTCAAGGCCAGTTGTACTGGCCGCGTGTTCAAGATGGGGAATGGGTAAGAAGAAAGCGCGAAGAAAAAAATCCTGGGTGTTGCACCAGCAAGAAAAATGAACAATAATTATAACTGTGCCTGTTTCGCCGGGGCAAGGAAACCTGATTTCACTCTAGAGGTAACAATTAATGATACCTGTGCCGTGACTAAATAATCTGATAGCTGCAGGGATTTGGCAGGATAGCAGGCAAGCTGCACGCAGAATCGCGCATAATAAAGAGTGATAGCTTCAACTTGGTTCCAGGGGTCGAATTCGTTACGCCTTTTTCCCAGTCTAGAATCAGTTTCATATTCTGGGTTAAATTTTAGATTGAATGATTCAGACAGTTTGATCGTTTGTTTGTTGTTGTTGTTGTTGTTGTTGTTGTTGTTGTTGTTGTTGTTGTTGTTGTTGTTGTTGTTGTTGTTGTTGTTGTTGTTGTTGTTGTTGTTGTTGTTGTTAAGTCCTGTTAACGCAAGCACTGCTTGAGCCCATCTTGATGCTTGTCAAGTCATCTTTTGGGATCGTCTGTGCCATTGCCTCTGATAGGGTACCAGGGATGGTCACAAAAGAGCATTTTAAGCTTCCATGCATGAGCCTTAAAGGCTTTACCTCTTGTCAGTTTGCTGCTTGCTACGACAATGCATACTTGCCTCGTTAAGGCACTGCCGTTTTGCCACTGATGATTTTCGCATTATGCATGTCCGAAAATTCACAGGAAATCAGCAAACTTGGCATTGTCATCCTTCACATGGAAGTAGGCTATATAGCTATTCTGATGGACACGTGGGGGGATTCGGGGGCTGTGATTGGATGGTCTCTTCTGATCATCAAAGCATAATGCTACGGAAGTTGGCCATTTTTGCCAATATCCAAAAGCATATTGACAATAACAAAGACGCATGGTTCCGGTACCACACGATGTTTCAATCGACACTACAGCACACAATGACAACTTGAAATTCTTCTCGGGAATGTCAGTTTTTCAGCTTTACAAATGTCGATAGCATACCCTTTTCTGCTAACTTCCTGATGAAACAGGACTAAACCAATTATTTTCTGTCCCTAAACACCACAAAATGCCCAAAGTCGAAAGATGTAGTACAAACAGGGGAGTAAAACGGAACAGCCGTTTTTGTGTGCCTGTGTGAGCTAAGTTGCCGACTGACACAAACTTTCGCATTCGGCTTTTCTTATCTCGTAACTCCACACTAAATACCCCAATTCCCCTCTGAAGTATTGATGTTCAACCCATGGCACTAACATTCATGTAGTCGTTTATAACTGAGGTTGAAAAATTCGCTTCATGACTGAGACAAGTATAAATGCCATTCACCAAACTGAAAACTTCGCTGCCGTCTGTTCGCGTTGTACGGATTAGCTGTTCTCTTCTCCTCCCCTTGTTGCATCCTAGTTCTTCAGTTGTTTCTAGTTTTCCGTTGATGTTGTGTTTTGGTCTTCTTCATAAGTAGTCTTGTTCAAAATTTAAAAAAACTCAAACTTCTTTTTGTTGTATACGAATGAACAAATAAAAAGCTGTTTAACAGCTGTGTTGTCAAATCGAGTTTTTTTCCAAAGTCAGTGTGGCGCCTGCGCAAAACTAATGCGCATAAGAAACGGCGTCTGCTATCAAAACCTGAGATCAACGCATCGACGCAAAAACTGTCATTTTGTAAGTTTGGAACAACAAATCAAGGTCAGAACAGCTATATATATAATCGCTATTGTATTTTCAGCGTAGCAATAGGGTCCGATATTTAGACTCGAACAAGTATAATGCGACTCGTCTTCGACTCGTCGGCATTATACTTGTCTCGTCTAAATATCGGACCCTATTGCTACGCTGAAA
Organism: Littorina saxatilis; assembly: GCF_037325665.1. Lineage (NCBI taxonomy): Eukaryota > Metazoa > Mollusca > Gastropoda > Littorinimorpha > Littorinidae > Littorina > Littorina saxatilis. The sequence continues at coordinate 27,645,247 of NC_090249.1, forward strand.
ACACAATAGCTGTTAATAAGGTCATCAGCTGTTGTGGTTTTTCCCCGAAATTATATGTTTTGTATAACTGTACGTAGGCTACATACCCTTCCAATTATTATCACTCACATATATTTTTTTCATGTGTACATTGTCGTCAGATCTTATGAGAAGGGGCGATAAAAAAAAGTGTTAATCATTATTGTTTATTATAGAGTGAATTAGACCCTTTCAGTCTGACTTTAGACCGTACTATGGTCCTACACGAAAGACTTCAGGTCAACCATAACAAGGGCACAGACTGATTTCGACCAGCTCACACAGTATATAGAGTTGTGGTGCCAGTGTTACGCTGATAAGTCTGTCTATAAGCTCCTCACGGATTGTGGTGGTGGCCTGAAGTTCTAGCGTTGTTGTGTAGCGGCCCAAGGACTGAGAAAGAAGTGAAGTCTTGAGAATCACTGGTCAAAGACTGAGAACGGTGTTCCTGACGCTGATTACGGACATTATTGTGATTTAAATTTTTTAATTGGACTGCTTTCTAGAGCAAGTGCATAAGAGGCAAAGTTGGTCGACTGTCTAAGACGCAGCGGCTGCTTATATGGATAAAACAACGGTATAGGTACTTGATTGCATCAGAACTTGAAAAACAAAATATAAATGCTTTTAGTGTGAACTTCGCATCACTGGGTGAAAGTCCCTGTAAAACTGTGAAATCGTTCCAGAAGAAAAGACGCTGATTACGGATGTGACTGTGATTCTATTTTTTGACTGCATTCGAAAAAACCCACAAGGATAGGGGGAAAGCAGTTTGTGAGTGAAATATGTGATTCTGAAAGGGAGTCTTTCTGATCGAGACTGTCATGAAACATAATTAACAGTGAACAAAGCAAAACAACTGTCACAACACCACCGAACGTAAAATTAAGACGTAAACAGTTTTTTTTTGTGAGTGAAATTTGTGACTCTGAAAGTGATTCTTTGTCATGGTTAACAAAGACTGTTGTACAATTACATGAACAGTAATGACAACAGCACTATTGTAACAACACCACTGTAGACATTTAGACACCAAACGTAAAGGAGGGAAAATTAACTGTTCAAATTTCAACTCAAACCACTTGCAAGCCAACAGGTCTGTGCACATTTTCTGAACAGAGTTTGCATTGCGACACGGGGCTTTAACACATTCTGTCACCATAATAATTTTTCTTCTTCTCGTTACTATCAACTTTCTTCAACGCCACGGCCTCAAACGCCGCGCCAGTAGCATCACTGCAATCATCACCAACATCAACGCAACGACCAGTATGGGAAGTGACGTCACCTTGTCGCACACCATTGATGACGACATCACGTTCGAACGAGTGCGTCATATGCCGAAACGGACGCACTTCGTGAGCACTCACAGAAAACTGTCATGGCAGTACGACAGAGAGATGAAACAGCACGAGCGCGACAAGCGTGTGAGTCACATGGAGATGTCACGAGCCAAAACTGCGATGGCGGAGAAGTTTGGTCGTCTACAGAACGCTAAAAGAGAGGTAAGGTTCTGAAACATGATATGTTCTGCAACACTGACCAACATTCAAGGACGCGTGTGAAAAAAAGCTAGTATTACAGACGGAAAAAACCGCGACAGCTTGTTAAAACTTCTGCAAAATCGTGATTAAAAAAAACCAAGATAATTTTGACTTTGAAATCTGTTCACTGCGTTAATTTTCCCTTCATATTCAAGACAAAATAACTATAATGTTACATGTTGGCCTGTTGGCGGAGAGAGGGCAATGTCTGGAAGTTTACCTCGATTTGTGAGTTTTAGTATTGTAGTACGTATATATCAACAATTGAAGAAAATATGTCAAGAGTATCTGAATGTTGTGTGCCCTCACTGTGGCCACATACTCACCCTTAATCAATCGTTGCACATTGATACTTCATTTGCATCTTTCGTCAACACGGGACATTCGACACACACTCAATCTTCTACGAGATCGAGCAAGTGGTTGAGTTGTGTCGAGATATGTGTGAAATGTCATATGTAAGTTGGTCACACTTACAAATACGAGTGTATGTGTGTGGATGGGGGTAGTCATGTGAGACATTATGGTAAAATAAGATAAGGACAAATACGTGTAAGATTCACGTTAAACACATCAAACATAATTTGAAATCGGACCCTATTTTGGCTACCACACGTCATTCAAATTGTGATTATGGGAAAACCAAGTTTCGGATTTGTTCTAACTAAAATATACCCGCGAAGTCACAAAAGCTCCTGTCCCTCGAGTTTAGAAATGCTGCTGTGAAGAAACCAAATGTCCTATTTTGAAAATTATTTCTACCATGGACCAAAACCGAGCGCTTGCAAATATACATTTTAACCTGCTGTCTACAGTGTGTGTGTGTGTGTGTGTGTGTGTGTGTGTGTGTGTGTGTGTGTGTGTGTGTGTGTGTGTGTGCATGCGGGCGTGCGTTCGTGCGTGTGTGTGTGTGTGTGAGAGAGAGAGAGAGAGAGAGAGAGAGAGAGAGAGAGAGAGAGAGAGCAAAATAGCTTGATCAGCTTTGTCAACCAAAAGCAAATTTCAGACAGCCATTGGCACGTGACAACAATCAAGACTAATCACCATCTTAACAGTTATCCCCTTTTCTCCCTAACACAGATGGATTCGAGGAAAAGCGTCTCAGCTGAAGGAGGACGAGGAGCAGGGGACCTCAACCGTGACTCGGTCAGCATGTCCTCCCCTTGCCTCCCCGAGACAATCCGTTCACAGCAGGCAGAATCCAGCAATCCTGTCTCCGCCATGAAACACTCCCAGTCAGCCTCCTGCTTCCCACACACCTCCACAATACCGGAAGACACGGCGGTTTCCGAGACGGCTACGTTTGAAGCTGCGTCCAGCAAGGTTCACACAGTCATGGCAGCAAAGCCGTCGGACGCGCAACCAGCCAGGTCCGGACGCCGAGCGACTATCGTAGAAGGGGTGAGGGAAGAGGGTTCCAAGTTACCGGCTCATCTCGCCCGACGGTTTTCACAGTTCATGGACAGCACGAGTGGACTATTGATGAGCGTTCAGAATGACTGGATGAATCGTTCTGGGAGTAGGACACGCAGAGAATCTGAGAAAAAGGACACAGAAGACGAAGACGACGAGAGCATGAGCCAAAGCGTTTCTGACGTTCAGAATCAGAGTATACCTGAGAATGAGACATTTGAATAGAACGACACTTGAGTCAGGATGACGGTTTCCACATTAACAGAATCTAATGATTATAGTCTCCGAAAAGCTTCAAGACAGTGCAAGCTCTTGTCTTCAAAATGAGGATTGTTCTAAGCATTTGAACGTTGAACAAAATAATACCAAGGCTCCTGGCGAGTTGTGAATCATTAAAAGTCGATTTTATTTCAAAGCCAGGAAAAGCACAGCAACATATAAGTATTTCGTTGGTCCTGGATCTATGACAAGAATGTTTTTGGTGATTTGAACAATGAGGATTTTCAAGGGACAAGATCAGAGTTTGAAGGATTTTAAATGTTTTACTGACGAAAACTGCCAACTTTGATTTCAAACGTTGGCTGAATTGCCAGCATATCAAGACAGACCAATCTGAAAGACACACTCCTTCTCGTGAAAACTTTTCAGCTCATGGTCTCAGATTTGGCCAGGTTTTTACGTGGGATAAGACCATCATCCCTCCACAAGTTCTAATGTGTGATTCGAATAATGGTGTTTCAAAATGCTGTATTAACAGGTATACTGTTTAATCCATGAATATATATTGTTGTAAATGTATCTCTGCTTATGTTCATGTTTTTACTCCTCTCCAAAATCCGTAAAACACACATGCAGCAACACAGATATATACAAGCAGACAAGCAGACAGACAGACAGACACACACACACAGACAGAGAGACAAAGACACACACACACACACACACACACTGACACACACACACACAGACGCCACACCCACACACACCCACACACACCCACACACACCCACACACACACACTCCTACTTGCAAACATACCAACAATGTAGTGTTCCATGTAGTGTGGACCTCTATCTACTGAATTCATTTTGTAAGTGACACCTGCGACAATCTACCAAAAGCTTTCAGTTAACAAATTCCATTCTGCACAGGAACTAGCCAAGCTATTAATATATGGTATGTGATTCAGTGGAAAGATGCTTTTTACATTTAGTCAAGTTTTGACTAAATGTTTTAACATAGAGGGGGAATCGAGACGAGGGTCGTGGTGTATGTGTGTGTGTGTGTGTGTGTGTGTGTGTGTGTCTGTCTGTCTGTGCGTGTGTGTGAGTAGAGCGATTCAGACTAAACTACTGGACCGATCTTTATGAAATTTGACATGAGAGTTCCTGGGAATGATATCCCCGGATGTTTTTTTTCATTTTTTCGATAAATACCTTTGATGACGTCATATCCGGCGTTTTGTAAAAGTTGAGGCGGCACTGTCACACCCTCATTTTTCAATCAAATTGATAGAAATTTTGGCAAAGCAATCTTCAACGAAGGCCGCCGGACTTTGGTATTGCATTTCAGCATGGTGGTTTAAAAACTAATGAATGAGTTTGGTCATTAAAAATCGGAAACTTGTAATTAAAATCATTTTTTTTATTAAACAATCCAAAAACAATTTCATCTTATTCTTCATCATTTTCTGATTCCAAAAACATATACATATGTTATATTTGGATTACAAACAAGCTCTGAAAAATAAAAATATGAAAATTATGATTAAAATTAATTTTCCGAAATCGATTTAAAAACAATTTCATCTTATTCCTTGTCGGTCCCTGATTCCAAAAACATAGATATGATATGTTTGGATTAAAAACAAACTCCTCAGCGCGACCACTATCGCACTATTCTGGCTTGTCGATTTCACTGCCTTTGCCACGAGCGGCGGACTGACGAAACTACGAGTGTGCGGTCTTGGTGAAAAAAGCAGTGCGTTCAGTTTCATTCTGTGAGTTCGACAGCTTGACTAAATGTTGTTATTTCGCCTTACGCGACTTTTTTTTAACATTACTTGTATGAGTGTGTGTGCGTACGTGCGTACGCGCGTGCGTGCGTGTGTGTGTGTGTGTGTGTGTGTGTGTGTGTGTGTGTGTGTGTGTGTGTGTGTGTGTGTGTGTGTGTGTAACCGCGCGCGCGTATGCTGGTGTATAATGTGTGTTTACGCTATACAAGCCCCTCTATTTTTTTTACCATAATTTACAGGCAAGACAGAATCAAATCCTTGAAATATTCCGAATCTGTAATTTTGTGTGTTTCATTATTTTGCCTGCAAAAAAATATTAACTTCACAGACTAGAAACACTAGCTGTTACACAGTGACTGCGGCTTTTAAGATCAGCCAACTGAAATATTTTCGATTTTTCATGTTTTCAAAGTGAAGCGTACAGCATGAAGACTTTTTACATGTGTATCTTCGTAACAGATGCTCAACCGACGTCAGCTGTGTGGGTCAACTATTGACAGGTCAATACATTCTCCTTGTCACACAACGTGGACTTTTGAGTGTTGTATAAAATAATGTTACACTGTGAATTCCTGGTCGTCAAACTCAGGTCAAGCTGCCTCGAAGGTGTGGTGATATACAGAGAGGTCATATTTAAAAAAAATCAAATCAAAACAGACAACAAAACACCAGGAATAGTAGAAAAAACGAACTAACGAAAAAAATCTCATAGCAGACACTTTTGCTCAAACGCATCAACCTCAATAAAAAAAAATTAACCGACTATATTATTTAATAAGTGATAACAAATACGTGATATAATAATTATTTTAAGTATTGTATGTACAAGAGCAGCAAACCAAAGTAGAATACAATAAACGAAAGGGCACAATAACATCAGTGACAACCACCACCACCATTGCCGTTTCCTTAAACACAAATGAAAAATGACAGCGCCAAGAAAATGACTGCAGATAAATAAAAACAACAACCTGAGAATAATAATAACTAAATGAAAACAAATCAGATAATTGCCACTTTTTCCTCATAAATTGTGTTACAAGTTTGTTTTGAGTTTAAAATACACTTCTCGTAATATATGTGAGCTGAAGCTACATGGTGCATATGTGGACAAAAATGAGCAAATGTTTGTTTTCTAACAATATTGGTTTTGATTGGAGGTATACTTTTTGGCTAAAACGTTCTCAAATATCCCCAAGAGCTATATACAGTCACCACACACCAGGAATGCCTCAACAATCAGTGTTTTATCATTGAACTATTCAAATTATAAACACTGTGTGGGTTCAGCCTTTTGCAAACTTTCACATGTACTTTGTTTTTGCTTCGTCTTAGTTTTTTGCACCTGACAGCAATGAAGGTTGCACGTACTTGCTACATCAAAGATTTGAGTTTCTAAGATCCGATTGGTTTTGTTTTCTACATGTAGATGTATGGGTCACCGCCACCACTGAAAAATATGACGATGAACTTCTTCTTCTTCTGCGTTCGTGGGCTGAAACTCCCTCGTACACTCGTGTTTTTTGCACGAGTGGAATTTTACGTGTATGACCGTTTTTTACCCCGCCATTTAGGCAGCCATACGCCGTTTTCGGAGGAAGCATGCTGGGTATTTTCGTGTTTCTATAACCCACCGAACTCTGACATGGATTACAGGATTTTTTCGTGCGCACTTGGTCTTGTGCTTGCGTGTACACACGGGGGTGTTCGGACACCGAGGAGAGTCTGCACACGAAGTTGACTCTGAGAAATAAATCTCTCGCCGAACGTGGGGACAAACTCACGCTGACAGTGGCCAACTGGATACAAATCCAGCGCTCTACCGACTGAGCTACATCCCCGCCCTGACGATGAACTGATTCTGGAAGAATTTGTGTAGCGAAACGGTTTCCTTATTCATATATTTATTTGATTAAAATACCATGGTAACGGAGCGTTTCGGGGTATATCGTTGCAGGTTTTTTTTAAATTTATTATTATAACACAGTAATGTTCTTTGCATTTCTTAAGGTCAAAATCACCAGAAAACGTCTTCACAGTAGTGTTTGAGATACTATGTCTTTAAAGAAAACTGCGTCTACATTTTTGCAAATCCCAGCGAATAGCTAATCTTTGACAAGAAATAAGCAAAAGGTGACACATTTTCACAGCGACCGTAAAGTAAAGTTCGCAGTATCAGCTGATCAATATTCAAAACAGAACATGACATTAGACTGAAAGTCATGGATCAATTTACCTCGCAATTCTTCTACGCGCACACAAAGAGTTAAAGGTTCTTCTGCGTGCAACGGTAATGTGTTGTAATCAGCGTGTTGCCCGAAACGCTTGACATTATTTCAACAAATCAACTACAGAAAAGTCAAATGTGATTTAAACACATTAGTGAACAAAGCAAACTGTTTTCCAAATCAAATCGAGTTTTGTGATGATTGTGACGGTATGTAACAGAAGGGTGTGAGTAATTTTGTCAATTTTTGTGTGGGGAAAATACTGGTGTGATGCAACGACTCTTGTCTGCTGGAGAATACGGATTTACCCACCACCAGGCAAGCCTTCTACCAACAGCAACAACAAAACCCAAACCCAAAATGAGGTTAAAACGAGCACTGATGTTCGCTATTTTGATGGCAACCCTTGGTTCCACTTACTACTTCTACACACTGCATTTCAAACTTCATTCAGCGAACGACGAACTCGCAAAGAACAACGCTGCTTTTCGCGGAGGTAACTCTGTGTTTCACGTGCGAGCGAAGGACAGCGAGTCACACAAAGACAGTCCACCGGTCGCTTTTCAACTTCACTCTGAAAGACTCAAGACGGATGGGGAAGAACACCATGATCCGCAGATGTTTCAGCTGTTTCCCAAAGGCGTCGGCGAAAAGAAGAAGCCGATAGACCAAACTGAAGAAGTAAACAAAGAGCTGGAACCAGGAAACGAACCTCCTGATCGCACGCGAGAGCCAACAACGGTTCCTACAGAACTTCCGAATATCGAAGATGGTGAAAGTGACACAGGAGACAACGAGCTTGGTGTAGAGACTCCAGCATACGACAAAGGTGTCCAAAGCCCACAACCAAGTGCTGACACCAATGCCAAACAGTCGGAGTCAGCTTTAGATACAGGAGGAGCTCCTAAGGACAACGCCGCAAAAGAAGATGCTGCCAAAAGAGAGTGGGCTAACAGGATGCAAGAACAACAGAGACTGATTGAAAAACAGGCACAAATGCTAAAACAGTTTCAGGAACATTTTCAAGCTCAGCAACAACAGCAGCCACTCCACGCTCAGCAACAGATTTATGCGCACCGACAGGAACCCCTGGAACGCCAACAACAGACCTCTAACTTGAACCCACAACAAGACTCGTTTCAAAGCCAACAGAGGCACCCAACCAAAAGTTTTGATCAACATCAAAAACAGATTTTGAACCAAGGTCAGCCTCAAGGTCAAGATCAAATTCAACAAGAATCTTCTTCCCAGGATGAGCAGCAGAGCCAGGATCAGGGTCAACAGCAACTCAAAATGCAATCATCAGACCATGAAACAGCTCAATCACTCAGCACAACCATTGATCAATACAATGCAGACCAAGATCTCAACGCACTTTCAGATAAACCAATATATCAGGCAGGCTACAGTAACTCTTTGCTTGACAGAGTGGAGAACTTTAACGGTGAAATCAAAGGCCGTTTTAACGGCTTGATTTTCAAGGACGACAACCCACCTGCACAACTTGCGGTCAACGGAGTTCAACCTCGGCAGAAGCCCATACTCAACAGACAAGATGACGTATTCAACCAGGACCAACCTGGACAACAGAAACAGACTATAGACGCCGCGAAAATGTTTGAACAAGCTCGACAAAAAGGCAACGTCTTTTCAGGAAGTCAGCTGACACAGCAATTCAGAAGTCCTCAAGAACAAGGACAGATTTTAACAACAATCGCGCAGTCGGCTGAACACGTGAGAGACGCTGCAAAAATGTTCGAAGAAGCGGGCCAGAGGAACCAAGCAAAGCAGAACATGCTTCAGAATCCGGATGGACAGCAGTCTGATTCTAACGACAATAGTAACAACGATGAACAGCCGCAGAATGAAAATTCCGACCCTAGCATGATAGGAAGAGAAGGGAAGGTACACAGGGAGCTGACTCCTCTTGAAGAACAATCACCAATTAACGAGGGTGGGGCGAATAGGGGTCTTCCCAAATACCTCCCTAGACAAGCCCCACCCAACAACGACAGAAACCCCAACGCTGTTACAACAGGTACTGGGAAGAATGCTGACGCTTCTGTAGAAAACCTAGAGAGTCAAGTAGAGCAGAAAATCCACAACGACCCGTTACTCGAAGATCGCTTCAAACAGATGAAAAACGATTTCGAAGGCGATGTAAGGCCAGGAGTGGAACCCAAGATCCAGCCCAAACCTGACACCCACAGCAACGGAATTGGAACCGAAGATCACAATGACGAGTCCAAAGCGGCAGTTCCAGGGAAGCCTCCAAGCGACTTGATCGCGACAGTGTACGACCTCACCCAGAAGGCTGAAGGCGCGTTTCAGTGTGTCGCGCTGAGACTGAGAGTGTTCTCGCGCACGCTCTGCGTGTACCCCCAGCACACCGACACAGGGGCTTCCAAGCAGATCATCCAGCGAGGAACGTGGGAAGAACGGGAGCTGGAAGAGTTCGAAGCTGCTCTCAACACCGACCCTTCTCTAGGCGCGGTCGACCTGGGTGCAGGTCAGTTTGTGTTTTGTAGCTTTGTTAGAATGTTATGTATAGTGGGCGGTTGAAAACATTTTTTCCTGTTGTTGTTGTTGTTGTTGTTGTTGTTGTTGTTGTTGTTGTTGTTTTTTTGTGTGTTTTTTCCCTGAGTCTTATAGAGATAGGAAACTACGTTTGTGTATATTTCTAGATCTAATCAGTTGTCGCGCGTTGCTAATTTCAGACACGGCATTATCCAAGCCCATGCTTAGAATGTATTACGTTATTCAGTAATGTAAGAATAGTTGTGTGTTATTGCACATGGTATACTTTTAGTTTTCATCATTGCGTGCTACTGTCTCTGACTCTCTGTCTCTGCCAAGTGTGAGCATGAGGGGGAAACAACTGTGGATTATTGGTGACGGTAACAGTGTCCACAAATATTGCAGAAACATCACCTCTGAAGTCAATGCTTCCAATACAGTGACATTAAATGTTGCCATATCTGATCACCAGGTCTGGGAGTGTACACGCTAGCAGCAGCCAGCAAGGACCGCCCCGTGGTGGCCGTGGAACCATTCAAAGAAAACATCCGTCTCTTCCACAAAACCATGCAGCTTAACACGGTCACAGATAAAGTGAGTGTTCGTAGTCAACAGTTGTTGTTGTAAACATCCGTCTCTTCCACAAAACAGTGCTACTTATTACTGACACTGTTTTACATGCATTCTGTGTTCAGAATGTGCAACATGAGCTACTGGAAAGGCAAACAAGGAACCAGAGTAGTGGTATTCACAGTCCTTTATCAAAGTTAGAACGACGGCTGGCAGTTCGCTGTACCTATTACTTTAAAATTAGATATACAGGGCGGTCAAATATGTTTGAGAACACTTAACAACAGATGTATTCATTACTTTTATTGTTCAAGACACGTTCAGAGCAAATATTTCGGTATATTTCTCGGTTTTAGTTTTTTTTGGCCAAAATAAGTATAGGAAGTAACTCGAATAAATGAAGTAAACGATGTAAAATAAGCAAGGTCAGTAAAGAAAGGTAAGTAAATATAATTCACTACTAAACTGATGGAAAAAAGATAGCTCTTGTGGATGTTCTTTGCTTTCAACCAAATCTTACAGCTGAATAATATGCTAATGTGACGCTTATTGGACGGTTGAACGTAGTTATCCTGTTGTTGTTTTTGTTGTTGTTTTTGATGTTGTTGTTGTTGCAGCTGCTGCTGCTACTGCTGTTGTATGCATTTAAGTGTACGTTCCCATGATAGTTCTTTGTTGTGATATATCAGGTTCTTTTCTTTTGTGCAACTCTATGAAGAAGTCGTTTGTCAAATGTTGAGATACATGCCCGTTATCTATTTTCCTGTTAATTATACTACAAGAAAGATTTTCTAGGTCTTGTTTTGTTTCCATTTTGACATCCATGTCATTGGTAAGTTATTTCTCCTGAACAGTTTCTTCAAATACCTGACTTCTTATTCCAGGTAACACTGATCACAGACGCACTGGGGGAGAAGGTGGGGGTGGGGCGACTCCGCTACCCCCAGCCCTCGGGCAATATGGGTGCGGCTTACGTTGATCCTGTTAAGTTGAGTGACGTGGGTCCTGGCGACACCGACCTCGTGCGCATCGTCAGGCTGGATGACGTCATTCCAGCCGTGACGTTTCAACGCGCTGTGGTGAAGCTAGACGTGCAAGGAGATGAGAGCAAGGTGCTAAAAGGAGCAAGGAGGTAAAAACAAAAACCCGGTGGTAGAAAAGAACAAGTCGCGTAAGGCGAAATTACTACATTTAGTCAAGCTGTCGAACTCACGGGATGAAACTGAACGCACTGTATTTTTTCACCAAGACAGTACAGCTTCGTCAATCCCCGCGTGAAGGAAATCGCTCACCTCCCACGTGCAAAACGTAGTGATATTGACACGCCAGATTAGCGCGGTAGCGTATTGTGCTAAGCAGGAAAGCGCGCTTTTCTGTATTCTTGTTAACTTTCTGAGCTTGTTTTGAATCCAACCTATCATATCTATATGTGTTTGGAATCAGGAAATGATAAAGAATAAGATGAAATCATTTTTGGATCGATTTCTTAAATTTTAATCGTAAGATTAATTAATCTATTTTCGTTAATTGTGATCACATTTTAAGAGTAAACATGACATATGTATATATTTTTAGATTCAGAATGTGATGAAGAATACGATGCAATCAATTTTAAATCTGTTTGCGAAAAATCGATTTTAATGACAACTTTAATGAGCAAACTCATAAATTAATTTTTAAGCCACCAAGCTGAAATGCAATACCAAAGTCCGGGCTTCGTCGAAGATTACTTGACCAAAATTTCAACCAATTTGGTTGAAAAATGAGAGCGTGACAGTGCCGCCTCAACTTTCACGAAAAGCCGGATATGACATCATCAAAGACATTTATCAAAAAAATGAAAAAAACGTCTGGAGATACCATACTCAGGATCTCTCATGTCAAGTTTCATGAAGATCGGTCCAGTAGTTTTCTCTGAATCGCTCTACACACACACACACACACACACACACACACACACACATACACCACACCCTCGTCTCGATTCCCCCCTCTACGTTAAAACATTTAGTCAAAACTTGACTAAATGTTTCCCCCTCGATGTTAAAATATTTAGTCAAAACTTGACTAAATATAAAAAGAAAAGACAACAACAACAAACACACACACACACACACACACACACACACACACACACACACACACACACACACACACACACACACACACACACAGAGAAAAACAAGTCGCGTAAGGCGAAATTACTACATTTTGTCAAGCTGTGGAACTCACAGAATGAAACTGAACGCATTGCATTTTTTCACAATGACCGTAGTCCGCCGCTTGTGCAAAACGGAGTGAAACTGACGAGCCTGTTCAGCGCGGTAGTGGGTTCACTGTGCTGCATAGCACGCTTTTCTGTACCTCTCTTCGTTTGAACTTTCTGAGCGTGTTTTTAATCCAAACATATCATATCTATATGTTTTTGGAATCAGAAACCGACAAGGAATAAGATGAAATTATTTTTAAATCGATTTCGGAAATTTGATTTTGATAATAATGTTTATATTCTTTAATTTTCAGACCTTCTTTATAATCCGAATATAACATATTTATATGTTATTGGAATCAGAAAATTATGAAGAATAAGGTGAACGTAAATTTGGATCGTTTTATAAAAAAAATAATTTTAATTACAATTTTCAGATTTTTAATGACCAAAGCCATTAATTAATTTTTAAGCCACCAAGCTGAAATGCAATACCAAAGTCCGGCCTTCGTCGAAGATTGCTTAGCCAAAATTTCAATCCATTTGATTGAAAAATGAGGGTGTGACAGTGCCGCCTCAACTTTTACAAAAAGCCGGATATGACGTCATCAAAGACATTTATCAAAAAAAATGAAAAAAACATCCGGGGATATCATACCCAGGAACTCACATGTCAAATTTCATAAAGATCGGTCCAGTAGTTTAGTCTGAATCGCTCTACACACACACACACGCACACACACAGACACACATACACCACGACCCTCGTCTCGATTCCCCCTCTATGTTAAAACATTTAATTTTAGTACAGTATTCCTTTGTTTTTTAACTTTGTTCATCTTACCACAGTCACTTCGTTGTTTAGATTTATTAAAACATTTAGTCAAAACTTGACTAAATATAAAAAGAGAATACTACATGTCTTGCTGTGTCGTACGAGATTTACACGAGTTACTTTTTAAAATATTTAAATGCGAGCGAAAGCGAGATTTTTAATATTTTAAAAAGCAACGATTGTTAATCTGACAAGACACAGCAAGCCATGTAGTATTCTGTTATCCTATGCAATGTAGATCGTTTCAGTCGCTTCTTCCATGCAGATCATCTAACGTGTTTACTCAATAAACAGCTTCCTCTGTTTAAAATCCTCATGGGCTACTGTTTCAGGTTCTTCTCTCAAATCAACGTGCAGTTCCTCTTCATGCATTGGATACCTTCCCAAGACAAACTGCAGTTCAAGATGACGGAGTCTTTTTTGAGGCAGTACGGTATGGAACCAGCCAAAAGTGTAAAGGATAACATCTTGTACTCTGACTCAGATCTCACGGATGACATCAACTTTATAGTCTGGAGAAAAATCGGTGTTGCAAAACCATAATAAGTCCCGTTCTAATCTTTTGGATGACATTACCTTTATCGGTTTGGAGAAACATCGGTGTTTCAAAACCATAAGTAACAAATGACAATGTACAATACAAAATGACGGAGAAAAGAAATGAAATGTGAGGCGGCGTGTTTAAAGATGACACGGTTTACATTTGTTCAGAAATCATACATGACATCAATCTTAGCGTTTGCAAAACATTAGGCTAAAAGTGTTTCGAAGAGATTTTTTAAATGTAAATATCAGACATACATTGCCAACGATGAACTATATACGTGATAACATGTTGAATCAGGTTATAGTCATTACAAAAATCTGGACATCATGCCATATATACTGAACCAGAATCTATTCAGGTTTAGTGCGACGTTTGAAGCGAATGTAGGAAATTACATATCAAATGCCAAACAAAATGTTCACGCGAAAGCAAAACTCATTGATCGTGCACACAACATGCAACGTGGTTGACACATTAATTGGGTTTTCACGCAAATTGATAACATTTATTGCTTTATTATATGTATTGATATGTGCTTTATAAATTAAAGCGTCACACTATTGCTTACATACGGAGAGAGGGTTGTTGAGATTAATACACATTTCAGGATGCAATCAGCATGGAATTTAGCGGGGTCGGCAATGTTGCTTAGTAATAATGGAACATTTATATAGCGCTTGCCCACAGATTGAAGCACTTTGCAAGTTATGTGTAATGTGATGTGTAAATGACAGCTTCCTGTTTTTTATTGTTTTTTATAAACAAGCCTTTAAGCTTTCAGTCAAACTAATCATATAAGTTTCAGATATTTATTTTTTATTCTGCTTAAATTTATTCTGGAGACACTTTTTCTTCTTGTTATGTTGCGATAAATGTTTTACCAAATCATTTTTTAATCTCGCAGATTGGGATATTTGCCACGATAAGGTTCGACCGTGGGGTGTCAGAAAATCACATTTTATCGAACGTGTGGCAGCATGTGGTGGGCGAGATATGGCTGTGATTTAAACATAACTCTATGGTATAGAACGCATCTATCAAGTACGAAGAAATATATATATATATATATATATATATATATATATATATATATATATATATATATATATATATATATATATGTATAGGTTACAACACGAGTGGTTTTTTATATGGCTTGTATTTCAGTCAAGACCCAGCGGATGAATATCATCGGGAGACACGAGCCTCTGGCGAGTGGCTCTCGATTGATATTCCCGCTGGGTCTTGACTGAAATACAAGCCATATAAAAAACCACGAGTGTTGTAATCTGTATATCCCATTCTACCATCAAACACAAAGTGTAGACTACTAGCGGCACTGTTGCGATCTGTGCAGGGTAAAACTGTTGCCAGCGAGACTTAGCCCTTTTGCAACCTTAAACTAAGTGACCGTCGCTGAAAAAATAAAACGAATGAGTGCATCGATAAGTACGCGGTAACACTACTTTCAGACCATTTAAAAGCTTTAAGTAAAGGTTCATAAGTTGCAAGAAAGTAATGAAGTCGAATAGAAATTAATTTAGTTGAAGCGCACAATTCTTTTGTTTTGCGTTTCAATTCAGGTCGGCAGAACGGGCGAAACGGGTTTGGGCGGTACCCATTTGGCTTACTCGATTCAAAATCGATTCCACGTTGTTTTTCTCGAACGTGTGTAATTAGGCTTATTGACAGAGAAGCAAATTTTAGGGAACAAATATGTAGGTTTAGATTTAACCATTTGCTCCCTATATGAAATGTATCTACGTGATAAACTGTTTTGCGAGTGTGTTTGCATGGATGAACTTAAACTGGTATGGGCGTGAGGAAAACGCGACCGACACGTCTGTCACCGCCGATTGATTGCATTTTGAAGGAATATGACTGGATTACGGAAAAATATGTGGACTTACTGCAGAGCCAGGCAAAAGAGTAGACTTGCTCGCAAAACACGTGAAACAGCCGATGTTTGATAGCTGAAGGCGCACACCAAAACACACTACCGACAGATTCTCAAAAGTCGTCTGCTAACGATGCAAGGGGAGGGTACTCGTGTTTTTGTTTTGGTTCGCTAGCATCTGGTTATCTTGTAAGTTGAATGTTCGTTTTTTTCGACCTGCATTGCTTTCATAATGAAAGACACTTTTGCTTATTGCATCTCATACATCAGATCAGTTCTGAGATTCATTTTTGCGTGCAACTGATATGGTTTTCTGAGCCGTGCAATACGATTTTAGAACTTCATACAAATGTGTCACATTGTTCGGCGCGAGGTCAAAGGTCGGGAGGAAAGTAGTCCTTTGCCCAAATCGGAATCTGCACTATCATATATTTTTTGGAGTCCATGATGTATTTATTGAGCTATAAAAATACAACATATATACCCATACTGAAGTAACAGAGACAAAGAAGGGAGGTCATGGGATATATATATATGTATAAAATCTTACCTAAACCGAGCTTTTGTTACTGTAAAACAAAATAAATGAATAATGTTACAAAAACAGTGTGCCATCGTTAGGTTTATTTGTGTATGTAAGAATATTAATTATCCCCATCTCAAGATGTTGGAGTGAAAGTATATATATATTGTGAAACCTTGTTTACGACTGAAAATATCTATCGTCAAGGTTGCACAATAAATATGATGTAACTCCTGCAATGTCACTTAGTGTGGCATATTGTTACAATAAAGCATACAGACGTTTTAAACCCGTGAAAGAAACAGGACACTGAGGTCAATGATGAGAGATTTTTTATTCTGTACAATGGATAACCCCTTTTGACACCTAAACAAGAAGAAGCGAATTTTAAAATTTACCATTCGTAAAATAATAGAGATTATGAACAGAAAAATCTGAAAAGATAAGGCCTTAAAAGTGAGGAAATCGTATTAGGGCAATAGACGATGTTTGGAAATAACTCTGTCAGGGTTTTAAGCAGTCTAGAAAATTAAAGTGCTGTTCACATGGTAGACTCTTTGACTTAAAGGTGTATGCACCAGGACAAGACTGTTGGGCCAAGTAAGCAAACAAACAAACAAACAAACAAACAAACAGACGGATTGAAACCATTACACCTCCGAATTTACATTGGTGTACAGACGGAGTTTGAATTCTTTAAGTTTTTAAAATGTATAAAATCTTACCTAAACCGAGCTTTTGTTACTGTAAAACAAAATAAATGAATAATGTTACAAAAACAGTGTGCCATCGTTAGGTTTATTTGTGTATGTAAGAATATTAATTATCCCCATCTCAAGATGTTGGAGTGAAAGTCGGCTGAGTAACGTTTTCATATCTCCGTCATGCAGCCAAAGGAGACAAAACTTTCAAATACTGACAAACGACTCCTTATTCTTGGTAGCTGCATCACTGACAATGCAGTTATCTCAAAGGCACGCCGCTTTCTTGCCAACACTAAGACAAAATGAAATATATTCCAATAAGACTTACTTCCATCATCCATGATACAAATATATTAAGATGCAGAACGTCACTTGTGATGCAAACGATTTGTTGTAAAGACCTATACTAAGGGGCTTTTATTATCTGCGTGCATGGATGTGTGATGTCCTTGCAAGCTAACAAAGTCATTATTTGCCAATTATGCAAATATGTGTGCCGTCACTTGGAATGCAGCAGGTTGTCAAAGATGGTGAAATGCCTGATGATGAAGATGTAATAGGATGTATGAACAGTTTTCGGGGAGAATGGCGTAAACGATGATGCAGGTACGCTGGGTGTGTGACGTGAACGTCACAGAGATTGGTGTATGTATGCTGGGTTTCGCCACGCAGGCGTGCCCGGTTAAGTGACGTCACAGGTTATCGATGAGACTGACGTTAACGATGACGCTGGTATGTTAGGATCGTTGTGTCACATAGGACGCAAGTTGTCAAAGCGTCCGATATGACCCATGATTAAAATGTGATTGGACATGTTACGCCAGTTGTGAATTCAGTTTTCAAAGAGACTGCCGTTAACGAAGAACTGATATGCTGGGATGCGGAACCGTCAGTTGTCACACAGGCGTCGACACGATAGTCGTTAACCATGACGCAAGTGTGGAGGGATAAGTGACGTCATATATGTGACGAAGGTTTGTCAAAGAGATAAACGCGAGGTATGATCAAAGTATGCTGGACTGTGTGATGTCACTTAATTATGACGCAGGTTGTCAAAGAGATAGACGTGAGCGATGATCCACGTAAGCTGGGCTGTGCAACGTCACTTGTGACTCAGCTTGTCGAAGAGACTGGGCGCCATGTTGGGACGCGAACACAGGATGTGCAGAGCCTGCTGGGCCAGGAAGTCAAACCACGTGATGGTACTGAAAAAAGGAACCCATTCATCATAAGAAATGACGTCGGTTAAGCTCGGCGCTCAGGTCTATCTGTTCAGTGAATAGGACTGTAAGAGCTACGCACACAACTACTCCGGCACAATAACAAACATACTCAGATATAAGCCTACTTCTCGAGAAAGTATATCTGGCCGAAATGTTCACCGACCCTGACCACATACTACGTCCGACTCTGGATCCGATGCCCTAGCACACATTGCTACACCACGACCCAGAGGAACAACTCTTAAAAGTACTATCCTTCCAGTGCACACAATTATGTTCACAGCCACAGATCTTCCCACGATTTCACATAAAATAAGGCTATCCCTCCAATGGGACATTTACCAAAATTCAACATCCTGGTTGCGTCGTGTGCACAGTATGATTTTTGGGTACTGATTTAATTTAGCAGATTGGCATGGGTGTCCACTTACGGAATCAATTCAGCCAAAGCTTCCCATCACGCATTTAAAACAGCCAGACTGTTAATTTTTGGTATGTGTCTAACTGGAAGAGTGATCTTATTTCCCCCAAAACGCTTGGACAGATCTGACATGGTGATAATTACACATTAACATGCTTCCATTTGAAACTTCGAGGTCTTCATCGGGGATTGACGCCCGACAAAAGCTAATTGAAGCCCGACGGAGCGAAGCGACGGAGGGCTTCAATTAGACTTTGGGAGGGCGTCAATCCCCGATGAAGACCGAGAAGTTTCAAATGGAAGCATGTTAATGTTATTGTAATTCAATCTGACGACGATCTCTTTCCTGCTTTCATGCGGTTGTAAACAGACAGAATTGGTTCTGTTCTGTTCACACACTACTTTCAGTCCACCTACCTGCAAGGGTCAAGTCCCAAGAAATATGTCTCTGTATTCCTATCGTATCACTCTGCTCCTGTTTTGTTTTCTTTCACACACATTTTCCCTTCTTTTTTGACGGGTTTCTGGACAGCAAACTGTAAACCAAATTCTGTCATCACAAAAGCGATCTTTGGAATTGACTGACGTAGTCCGGAAGAATTCATGCATCAACTTACGTCACGTATTCGACGTCATCACTTCGCATACCTTATGGTCTCGGTATTTCGTTGGCCTTCATATTTCCTACTTGTAAAATGACCCTCAAAGCTAACCGAGACTAGTTGAGGCTGTATCAATGCGCCTCGCCAGCAGGTTGTTAATGGATTTTTTAGCGAGTGGTTATCGACAATTAATGACCGGTAATTTTTAATGAGTTGGGGCATTCTGACCAATCACAGGATCTGTTTCATTAAAACGCAAACTTGATTGAATTACAATAATTGTTTATAAAGGAAGGACTATATGTTGATCACATAAAACAAAAATCATATGTACAAAATAACAGTGGCTGTGGTTTGTACTTACTCTTTTTCTTCGTCCCCTCCATCCACCAACATCCGGGCTCTGACTTCCACGTGACTGTCTATTGTGGTTGACATCTTAGCCGCGGCGTCCCTGCGAACAAGTTCCATTACTCATATATGTATGTATATTACAGGGGACAAGAAAACCCGGTATATTAAAACACATATTAATTAACTTCAAGCTTATTTATTTATCTATTTTACAGAAAGAAAATCTCAGGTCAAGTACTAGAGCAAAAGATGCTGAGCAGCTGAATAAAAACGAACAAACAAACAACAACTGTACTAAAAAAAGAAAAGAAAAAAAAAGGTTAATTACTTGAACGTTTATTTGTTGACAAAACGAAACATTCACAAGTACGTCGACATGTGGTCTTACAGTGGACAGACACACAAATAAATATGCTACAAATGAATAAGACAGCCCAGAAGGCGTTGAATTCGACCTCTGATATGTCAGATCTCTAAACAGCACTCTGCCTCATTTCGTTTAAGATTCATTATATATATATATATTGAAAACAAACAAACAAAAGTTTACAAAAACACTCTATTTGGAATGTACACAGATTAGACCATGTAGAATCCAAATAGTGCACATGCCGGCGGTTTTCAGCGAACAACTTGAAAGTTTGTTGAGCAACTTTTATCAGGATTTCCAGAAACATGATTATGGTCAGTTCCCTTTTACACGTTGGACAGAAATACAGGGCAGCCAGCCAGCCAGCCAGCTAACCATTCACACAACCAGACATTTCTTCTTCTTCTTTGTTCATGGGTTTAGACTCCCACGTTCACTCATGTTTTTAGTACGAGTGGAATTTTACGTGTATTACCGTTTTTACCCCGCCATTCAGGCAGCATACGCCGATTTCGGGGGAGGCATGCTGGGTATTTTTGTGTTTCTATAACCCACCGAACTCTGACATGGATTACAGGATCTTTTCCGTGCGCACTTGGTCTTGTGCTTGCGTGTACACACGGAGGGGGTTAATACACTAGCAGGTCTGTACATAAGTTGACCTGGGAGATCGGAAAAATATCCACTCTTAACCCACCAGGCGGCAGCGACCGGGATTCGAACTCACGACCTTCCGATTAGGAGGCCGACGTCTTACCGCCACGCCACTGCTCCCAACCAGACACTAACAGCGAGGGTCTTTTACTGATGGAGCAGCACCTCTTTCTGACAAGCCTCCTAACTTCTCCTCTCGACAAACTATCTGGGCAGAACGACATACACACCACCGATCAACCAACCAGGAAGTCATGCACACAGAAAAACACGACAAAGAGAAGGACAAACAGTTACTGTAAGCCGACCAGACAGACACTTACGGCGAGAGTCCTTTACTGATGGAAGAGCACCACTTTCTGATTGCCCTTCTGGCTTTCGGCCCGGTGACCGAGAAACACAGGACAAACTGAAGGACAAACAGTTAGCCGACCAGACAGACACTTACGGCGAGAGTCCTTTACTGATGGAAGAGCACCACTTTCTGATTGCCCTCCTGGCTTCCAGCCCGCTGACCACCCCGTCTCGGTCCTTGTCCAGCTCGTTGAAAACACTCTTGGCTCGGATCACTTCTTTCTCAGTCAGCAGGTCGACCAACTCTGTCTGAAACGCACCAAGAAAGTGTTTACTTTTTGTCAGTAAAAGATATACAAGACGCCTTTCTCGTTGTGTAAACGATCGTGTCTACCCTCACAGATCAGCCCAGTCTTGGTACCAACCTAGAATACTAAACCTGAATGGTCAATTTTTCTGACAAATGCAAGCAGAATTTGTGTGGGTGTGTGTGTGTGTGTGTGTGTGTGTGTGTGTGTGTGTGTTTTCTCAATACCCGCTTTCTTTCTTTGTTCTTTCTTCAAATACTCAGCCGGTTGCTGAGAAACTGCCACCAGTCCATGAAGTGGCCACCGCTCTTGTCAGCTATCTGCCTTCTTTTTCTGGTCTCTCTTCTTGTGTGTATGTGTCTCTGTTTCTTTCTCTCCATGCTGTGCATTTAGACTTGGGAAATGTGTTTGCCTGAACATTTTTTTTAATGTACGGAATGTTGAATTTTAGAATCAAATGTATATGTGTAAATGTTTATAAAGCGCCCGTGAGACATAATATGTATATATATTTTATTTTTATTTACAGTGAATACCAGTATATAACAGAACGTTAAACTATTAGTATCTCCAAACGCTCACCTCAGATCGCTTTCCCAGCTGATGCTGAGCCGCCAGGTTGAGGAACTCCCACCAGTCCAGGCACTGGTCGCCGTTCTGGTCAGCCATCTGGAACTCCAGCTTGGTCACCATCTCCTCCATCTCCGACATCCTCCTCCGGTCAGTCACCCGCGCCATGCGGTACTCCTCCCACGA
This sequence comes from Littorina saxatilis, assembly GCF_037325665.1. Taxonomy (NCBI): domain Eukaryota; kingdom Metazoa; phylum Mollusca; class Gastropoda; order Littorinimorpha; family Littorinidae; genus Littorina; species Littorina saxatilis. Next base: position 27,667,248 of record NC_090249.1, read on the forward strand.
CACCAGGTTGTCTGAGAGGAGACAAGAGGTGGAGGTGAACTGCTTAAAGGTACACCTTCCGTCGCGTGGAAACCGTTCGACTCACCAGCTCAGATCTGCCAAGGCTTTTACATGGAATAAGAATATCCCTCCGCTTGGACCTATTCCACAAATCTTCACTCTGATTGCATCCTGTGCAGTGATGTGCTGTTTTATGAATTAATTTTGCAGATTAACACACGTGTCAGTAATTAAATTCATTAGTCAAATCCTTTTTTTCTTTGGTATGTGTTCAAGTGTAGGACTTGTCCTATCCTTTGGAAAAACCTGGCCAGATCTTAGATAGTAAGCTAAGCCGAACTGTTTTCACGGAAAGGAGTGTGCTTTTATAAACAACTGCTTCGATCTCTAGATGCCAATATATTAGTCAAAACCTGTTTTCTTTGGTACGTGGAGGAGTTGTCTTATTCTTTGTAAACGCCTGGCCAGATCTGAGAGAGTAAGCCAAACTCTTTTGGTTTAAACAGGTTTTTTTTTATTCAGTTGCATAAATACAAAGCCGTAATTGAATGTTATAATAAAGGAGCACAACAAGATAAACTTATAAATGTGCTCTTAGAGACAAACGAGTAATGTGGCGGACGATATTGTAAACTCTTTTCACGGGAAGGAGTTGTTATTAACGACTGCTTCGATCTCTAGATGCCGAGAGATTTTCGTATCGATTAGTTATTAATGTTTCAGACAAACCAATTCTTCAAAAGCTGGATATATTGATTGCTAAACGGACGGATAGAATTGCTGATCTTGAAATTCACTTACCATTGTCCTTGTCAAACTTATCAAAAGTCTCAATCATTTGTTCAATTTCGTCTTCTGTGAGAAGGGAGCTGAGGTTACCCTGGAAACAAAACAAAAACAAGCCATCACATGATACGATCACATGATTACTTTTTTTAAACTTCTCAAAGAAATCCGGCTATTGTTGATTTTAGATGAAAGGTTTTAAGTCTTTACCTCTTATTCTTCCTTTACTCTGCAATTGTAATTTTGTCAATGAGTGTACATTACTTTGTATTCTAGCAGAAGAATTAATATGGAAATAGAATTCGTTAGGAAACAATACTCTAAATGCTATCCACTTCTTCGTTTTCTAATAACTATTTGAATGCTTCCAAACACCAAAATAACACCTCACTAACTCCCCACCGTTCAATCCCCACAACCGCTCTGTAAAACGGGATAAAATCCGATTAGGAGTACATTTCTTATTTTCTCACACTGTCAAAAGTTCCAAAAAAGTCTAATGTTTTGATTTGTTAGTTCAGTGTTTCATAAATTGACCATTGTTGCTTTTCTTTACTTTGTAGTTTTATTCTGTCACTGTACAAAGAAAACTCACAGATAAAGCAGCTCCATCCCTCGTTACTCAAGGCTCTAGTAGCTTATATTTGCTTGATTGACCGAACTTTAAGAATCATCCCTCCTACTCACGCAGTTAAAGCAGCTCCATCCCTCATTACTCAAGGCTCTCGTAGCCGCTTTAAGATCGGCGTGCCGACATTCGCCACATATCTTGAGACAGGCCGGATGGTAGATCCGGGTGCATATCCGACACGGGTAGTTCTGGTCACGCTTCGCTTCCTTTCCGCACTCGGCGCAGATCTTGTCACTGTCATACTGGGAAATTGATATGATCAGTTCAGTTTAATTATTTAATAGATTAAACGATTTAATATCAGTTATACGTTTTTGTTTTACAAACTTAAACTTAAAGGCACAGTAAGCCTCCCGTAAACCATCACAGATACTGTCAGGCTTTTACACACAGTACAAACACCCCTTAATTTAAACACTCACCGCTTGAGAACATCCTAGGTGCCCTCCGTAAAGAGCGAGCAATTTTCAAAGAATTTATTTTTGCGTGGTTTATCTTACCCTTGAGCCATCGTGAACCCGTGTGATCCAGTTTCCCTTTTTTACAATGTAGTCGTCAGTTAGTGATTTAAATGCGACTCGATGTGAGCTTATCTGCAATAGCACCTTATTATGTACCTGTGACTATGCACGAAACAAACGGCTGTGGTTCACAAGAACTCCAGCGATGGCTTTTGACTGTTCAGAGGAACTGGCGATAGGCATAAACCGTCGTCTGCTACGAGAACCACGACCTTGCGTGACCCTGCTTCCGGGCTTTTCTTTTTTCAAACTTTCAAAACTTCGAATTGTACTGATCTTGTCTTGATGAATAAAGAATTCTTTTATGATTTAAAATGTTTGTGTAACAAGCTGTCAATTTATTATTTAGTCTTTAAAAGTTAGGTCTAGCGCCAAAACGCACCACGGTCCGATTGTCTCTGAGACAATCCGCAAAATTAATCTTTAAAAATTGCTCGCTCTTTACGTAGGCTGGGCACCTAGGATGTTCCCGTTTGGTGAGCGTTCAAATGGAAGGGTGTTTGTACTGTTTGTAAAAGCCTGACAGTATCTGTGATGGTTTACGGGAGGCTTACTCTGCCTTTAAAAAAGCAACAGGCAAACAAACACAACAAAATCAAGGGGAAAAGTAAAATTAAGATCTGAATTCAAAAGCTATAAGACAAAGGCTCCTGTTGTCTTGTTCTCTCTCTCTCTCTCTCTCTCTCTCTCTCTCTCTCTCTCTCTCTCTCTCTCTCTCTCTCTTTCTCTCTCTCTCTCTCTCTTTCTTTCTTTCTCTCTCTCTCTCTGTCTCTCTCTCTCTGTCTCTCTCTCTCTCTCTCTCTGTCTCTCTCTGTCTCTCTCTGTCTCTCTGTCTGTCTGTCTGTCTGTCTGTCTGTCTGTCTCTCTCTCTCTCTCTCTCTCTCTCGCCTCCCCCTCGTTCCTGTTCCGGGACATCCCTCCTGGACCAGATTTTCAACTTCTAAAGGAGCTCAAGTTTTTTTTTAACACGATCTGAAGCAGCCAGTGTGCAAATAATTGTAGTACCTTCTTCACTTTACAGTGATATACCTAAATGTATTTAATCCCCGAGAACGCGGAACTAGGGTCCTGCAAACTTTAATTGTGTGTCTGTTCGTCTCGACTTAACAGCTTATTGCTGGGAAACTACTGGGCGCAGTTCGTTCAAAAGTTGATACACTAACTTGATAATAGGTCCGATTGATCGTATTAAAACTTCATAATGTTACCTGGGTCCTAAATGCCCCAAAAAACACAAAAGCCACTCTTAACGGCGGGCGCGATTCGCGGTGGGATAGAACAGCCGTTTGGCCTTGGCTGATAAACCGCCCAGCCAGCGACACCACACCAGGCTTTTTGCGGGCTTTGCGTGCGTGTACCACTGCGCGAGGACTATAGGCATTTGAGTTCACTGGCGATTGTCAGATTTGTTGGCTTGGAGGAAAACGTCTCCGACTATGGCCAAAGAGATCCGGGTTCGATTCCCGGCATGGGCGGTCTATTTTTTTTTGTTTTGTTTAATTCTTGTTTACTATTGTTTATTATGAACATTTTAATGTTTTATTTTACTATAATAGTTTTTTTTAATTGTGTAAAATAAATAAATAATATATATATTTTTTTTAAAATCCAAGTGATCCGGGTTCGATTCCCGGCATGGGCGGTCTATTTTTTTTAAATTTTTTTTTTAATTCTTGTTTTACTCTAATAATTTTTTTAATTGTGTAAAATAAATAAATAATTTTATTTTTATTTTTAATCCACGTGCACAAGACAAAAACTTTCATATTGGGAGAGCGTACTCGGGTCCAGCGCCAGCGTTTTTTATTTCAAACACACAAACCACCATGTAAACCGAGAAAGTAAACCAAATTGAATCGGCCCCGACACACACAAAAACTGACAATCAACCACTTCTCTCTCCTCCCCCACTTTCTCTTTCTCTTGACGCGGTTGACGTTCTTACCGCGGCAACCGCAGATTTGTCGGTGTCACGTGTTATACCAGAGGCGGACGAAGAACCAATCATGTGTGGATTTGGTGCCTCTGCCGCGCATATTTCCCCTCTAAGATCTACGCTGATTCGTCGTCTTTCTTCCTTCATTTCAGCCAATCGCTCGCGGATATGAGTGCGCTCTTCCACACGAGCGCGACAGTCATGTGACAATGCGCCCATAACTCGAATCTTTCTCTGTAACAAGATAGACACAACAACAATAATAATGATATTTGTCAGTGAGTATTTGTGTCACCTGACCAAACGAAAGCATTTCATTGGACGAAGCGAGTGCGCAAAAAACTGTTAGCGCACTCTCTAAGTGCGCTGACAATAACTACATTTTGTGTTCATGTGCATGTATTCATGCGTCTGTTCCTGTACTTTTGATTTGAGCAGATTATGTTCATCCTATATGTAAATGAAATGAAGTTATTTGCTCCACAACACATGAAGGTACTGATGAGGGATGGTAAATCCAGATTAACATGTTCACGATTTGTTAAAAATCAGGCCTGAAAGTGGCGAGTACTGGCGAGTAGAAATGTTAATCTGCTCGCCAAATGCAAGTAAAATTGCTGAAACATTGGTTTGG